>NC_048578.1:42489581-42594581 GCF_013265735.2 Oncorhynchus mykiss
ACTCAACAACACACCACAACTCAACAACACACCACAACAACACACCACAACAACACACAACAACACACCATCACCACAACAACACAACACCACAACACAACAACACACCACAACACAACAAAACAACACACCACAACACAACAATAACAACACACCACAACAACACAACACCACCACAACACAACAATAACAACACACCACAACAACACAACAATAACAACACACCACAACAACACAACAACACAACACAACAACACACCACAACAAAACAACACACCACAACAACACAACACCACTACAACAACACAACACAACAACACCACACCACAACTCAACAACACACCACAACTCAACAACACACCACAACTCAACAACACACCACAACAACACAGCAACACACCACAGAGACACACCACAACAACACACCACAACTCAACAACACACACCCCAACAACACACCACAACTCAACAACACACCACAACAACACAGCAACACACCACAGAGACACACCACAACAACACACAACACAACAACAACACACCACAACAACACACCACAACTCAACAACACACCACAACAACACACCACAACAACACAACACCACAACAACACAACACCACAACAACACAACACCACAACAACACCACACCACAACAACACAACACCACAACAACACAACAACACACAACAACACACCATCACCACAACACCACAACAACACCACAACACACCAAAACACCACAACAACACAACACACCACAACAACACACCACACCACAACAACACACCACAACAACACAACACACCAAAACAACACAACAACACCACAACAACACCACAACACAACAACAAACCACAACCACACACCACACCAACACAGGACAACAACACACCATAACACCACAAGAACACACCACAACAACACAACACACCACACCACAACAACACAACACCACAACAACACAACAACACACAACAACACACCATCACCACAACACCACAACAACACCACAACACACCAAAACACCACAACAACACACCACACCACAACAACACACCACAACAACACAACACACCAAAACAACACAACAACACCACAACAACAACACAACAACAAACCACAACCACACACCACACCAACACAGGACAACAACACACCATAACACCACAAGAACACACCACAACAACACAACACAACACACCACAACACACCACAACAACGCAACAACCCACCACAACAACACAACACACAACAACACACCACGACAACATAACACACCACACTACAACACACCACACACTGTTCATTTGGCTTTGGCTTTATCCTCTGTTACTAGAAACTACCAGGAAGACATTGTTTACAATGACATTTACAAAGTTCAGAATGTCTTTTTATAAATAAATAAAATAGATATGAAGGTGACCATTGACACCAGATTGGTCATAACAGCCAGTACTACCTACAGTATGGTGGTGAGGATGTTCTACCTTCTATCTACAGTATGGTGGTGAGGATGTTCTACCTACAGTATGGTGGTGAGGATGTTCTACCTTCTACCTACAGTATGGTGGTGAGGATGTTCTACCTACAGTATGGTGGTGAGGATGTTCTACCTTCTATCTACAGTATGGTGGTGAGGATGTTCTACCTACAGTATGATGGTGAGGATGTTCTACCTACAGTATGGTGGTGAGGATGTTCTACCTTCTATCTACAGTATGGTGGTGAGGATGTTCTACCTACAGTATGATGGTGAGGATGTTCTACCTACAGTATGGTGGTGAGGATGTTCTACCTACAGTATGGTGGTGAGGATGTTCTACCTTCTATCTACAGTATGGTGGTGAGGATGTTCTACCTACAGTATGGTGGTGAGGATGTTCTACCTACAGTGTGGTGCTGAGGATGTTCTACCTACAGTATGGTGGTGAGGATGTTCTACCTACAGTATGGTGGTGAGGATGTTCTACCTACAGTATGGTGGTGAGGATGTTCTACCTACAGTATTTTTGGTGAAGGTGTTCTACCTACATAGAGGATGTAGATAGAACATCCTTATCCTCCATTTCCTCTATGTGGATAGAACATCCTTATCCTCCATTTCCTCTATGTGGATAGAACATCCTTATCCTCCATTTCCTCTATGTAGATAGAACATCCTTATCCTCCATTTCCTCTATGTAGATAGAACATCCTTATCCTCCATTTCCTCTATGTAGATAGAACATCCTTATCCCTCCTCCATTTCCTCTATGTAGATAGAACATCCTTATCCCTCCTCCATTTCCTCTATGTGGATAGAGCATCCTTATCCTCCATTTCCTCTATGTGGATAGAACATCCTTATCCTCCATTTCCTCTATGTGGATAGAACATCCTTATCCCTCCTCCATTTCCTCTATGTGGATAGAGCATCCTTATCCTCCATTTCCTCTATGTGGATAGAACATCCTTATCCTCCATTTCCTCTATGTGGATAGAACATCCTTATCCCTCCTCCATTTCCTCTATGTAGATAGAACATCCTTATCCCTCCTCCATTTCCTCTATGTAGATAGAGCATCCTTATCCTCCATTTCCTCTATGTGGATAGAACATCCTTATCCTCCATTTCCTCTATGTGGATAGAACATCCTTATCCTCCATTTCCTCTATGTGGATAGAACATCCTTATCCATTTCCTCTATGTAGATAGAACATCCTTATCCTCCATTTCCTCTATGTAGATAGAGCATCCTTATCCTTCATTTCCTCTATGTGGATAGAACATCCTTATCCATTTCCTCTATGTAGATAGAACATCCTTATCCTCCATTTCCTCTATGTAGATAGAGCATCCTTATCCTTCATTTCCTCTATGTAGATAGAACATCCTTATCCTCCATTTCCTCTATTTGGATAGAACATCCTTATCCTCCATTTCCTCTATGTGGATAGAACATCCTTATCCTCCATTTCCTCTATGTGGATAGAACATCCTTATCCTCCATTTCCTCTATGTAGATAGAACATCCTTATCCTCCATTTCCTCTATGTAGATAGAACATCCTTATCCCTCCTCCATTTCCTCTATGTAGATAGAACATCCTTATCCTCCATTTCCTCTATGTAGATAGAACATCCTTATCCTCCATTTCCTCTATGTAGATAGAACATCCTTATCCTCAATTTCCTCTATGTGGATAGAACATCCTTATCCTCCATTTCCTCTATGTAGATAGAACATCCTTATCCTCCATTTCCTCTATGTAGGTAGAACATCCTTATCCTCCATTTCCTCTATGTAGATAGAACATCCTTATCCTCCATTTCCTCTATGTAGGTAGAACATCCTTATCCTCCATTTCCTCTATGTGGATAGAACATCCTTATCCATTTCCTCTTTCTACATGGAGGATAAGGATGTTCTGTCTACATAAAGGAAATGGAGATATTGGTGTACAGTGTTCTACACATGTTGTACCGGTCTAGCGTGTTGATGATCAGAACAGACTGGGTTAGAGAATGTTGGGGTGTGGAGTGTTGGGGTATGGAGGGTTATGTGATATCTGACTGAGCTGCTGTATATCTCTGTCTGTCTCAGGTGTTGATGATACTTGTTGCCATTAAAGTGCCTTAATGACTATTCCGCCTCCTGTGGATGTTTCCAGTGTTCTTTCTCCTCACTACAATCCTGACAAATTAGAACATCCGGCTTGGCAGCGTGTGCTAAAGCAGCGAATAAAACAACCTTAGTGAGGAGGCTTCTAATGTTAACATGCATGAAACCAAGGCTTTTACGGTTACAGAAGTCAACAAATAAGAGCACCTGGGGAATGGGAGTGGAGCTAGGCACTGCTGGGGCTGCAGGACCTGGATTAAGCTCTACATCGATAGGCTTCTGATGTTAACATGCATGAAACCAAGGCTATTACAGTTACAGAAGTCGTCAAAAGAGAGCGCCTGGGGAATAGGAGTGGAGCTAGGCACTGCAGGGCATAGCTTAACCTCTACATCACCAGAGGAACAGAGGAGGAGTAGGATAAGGGTACAGCTAAAAGCAATGCGAATTGGTCGTCTAGAACGTCCGGAACAGAGAGTAAAAGGAGGTTTCTGGGGGTAATAAAATAGCTTCAAGGTTTAATGTACAGACTAAGGTGTGGTAGGATGTGAATACAGTGGAGGTAAACCTAGGTATTGAGTGATGATGAGAGAGATATTGTCTGTAGAAACATAATTGAAACCAGGTGATGTCATCGCAAGTGTGGGTGGTGGAACTGAAAGGTTGGATAAGGTATAATGAGCAGGGCCAGAGGCTCTACAGTGAAATAAGCCAATAAACACTAACCACTAACAATCAATGCAGATATGACAGAGAGCATCTACAACTGGTTTGACCTGAAGAAACTTCCCGATATGGAGGACATTCGCCAAACGATCCTATTAGGAGCCAAGGCCTTTAGTCAAGTAAGTCAACTACTTTGTCCTACTGGGTGAAGGTGTGGGGTTTCGAGAGAGGGCTGTAACTGAACAGCATTACCACTTCCAACCAGGAGGTAACAGCACTTCCCTGAGGTTGGTTCAGGTTTAGAAGCATAGGTGTGGTGTAAGTTCCTCAATAACGCCAGTAGGGGGAGGTGATGCGCCCTTAAAATAAAATGTTATTGGTTCATAAACATATTTAACAGATGTTATTGGTCCATATTTAACAGATGTTATTGGTCCATATTTAACAGATGTTATTGGTCCATATTTAACAGATGTTATTGATCCATATTTAACAGATGTTATTGATCCATATTTAACAAATGTTATTGATCCATATTTAACAGATGTTATTGGTCCATATTTAACAGATGTTATTGGTCCATACACATATTTAACAGCTGCTAAAAAACAGCTTCTATCTCAAGGCCATCAGACTGTTAAACAGCCACCACTAACATTGAGTGGCTGCTGCCAACATACTGACTCAACTCCAGCCACTTTAATAATGGGAATTGATGGAAATTGATGTAAAAAAATGTATCACTAGCCACTTTAAACAATGCCACTTTATATAATGTTTACATACCCTACATTACTCATCTCATGCATATACTGTACTCTATACCATCTACTGCATCTGGTCTATGCCGTTCTGTATCATCACTCATTCATATATCTTTATATACATATTCTTTATCCCTTTACACTTGTGTATGAGGTAGTAATTGTGGAATTGTTAGGTTAGATTACTCGTTGGTAATTACTGCATTGTCGGAACGAGAAGCTTGTACAAGCATTTCGCTACACTCGCATTAACATCTGCTAACCATGTGTATGTGACCATTAACATCTGCTAACCATGTGTATGTGACCATTAACATCTGCTAACCATGTGTATGTGACCATTAACATCTGCTAACTATGTGTATGTGACCATTAACATCTGATAACTATGTGTATGTGACCATTAACATCTGCTAACCATGTGACCATTAACATCTGCTAACCATGTGTATGTGACCATTAACATCTGCTAACCATGTGACCATTAACATCTGCTAACCATGTGAATGTGACCATTAACATCTGCTAACCATGTGAATGTGACCAATAACATCTGCTAACCATGTGACCATTAACATCTGCTAACCATGTGAATGTGACCATTAACATCTGCTAACCATGTGTATGTGACCAATAACATCTGCTAACCATGTGAATGTGACCATTAACATCTGCTAACCATGTGAATGTGACCATTAACATCTGCTAACCATGTGACCATTAACATCTGCTAACCATGTGAATGTGACCATTAACATCTGCTAACCATGTGACCATTAACATCTGCTAACCATGTGTATGTGACCATTAACATCTGCTAACCATGTGACCATTAACATCTGCTAACCATGTGACCAATAACATCTGCTAACCATGTGTATGTGACCATTAACATCTGCTAACCATGTGACCATTAACATCTGCTAACCATGTGTATGTAACCATTAACATCTGCTAACCATGTGTATGTGACCATTAACATCTGCTAACCATGTGTATGTGACCATTAACATCTGCTAACCATGTGTATGTGACCATTAACATCTGCTAACCATGTGTATGTGACCATTAACATCTGCTAACCATGTGACCATTAACATCTGCTAACCATGTGACCAATAACATCTGCTAACCATGTGAATGTGACAAAGAAAATTTGATTTGATTTATTGGTCCATACACATATTTAACAGATGTTATTGGTCCATACACATATTTAGCAGATGTTATTGGTCCATATTTAACAGATGTTATTGGTCCATATTTAAGATGTTATTGGTCCATATTTAACAGATGTTATTGGTCCATACACATATTTAACAGATGTTATTGGTCAGCCTTAATACACACACTACACAGCCTTATTCCACAAACTACACAGCCTTATTCTACACACTACACAGCCTTATTCTACACACTACACAGCCTTATTCTACACACTACACAGCCTTATTCTACACACTACACAGCCTCATTCTACACACTACACTGCCTTATTCTACACACTACACTGCCTTATTCTACACACTACACGGCCTTATTCTACACACTACATGGCCTTATTCCACAAACTACACAGCCTTATTCTACACACTACACAGCCTTATTCTACACACTACACAGCCTTATTCTACACACTACGCAGCCTTAATACACACACTAAACAGCCTTATTCTACACACTACACAGCCGTATTCTACACGGCCTTATTCCACAAACTACACAGCCTTATTCTACACACTACACGGCCTTATTCTACACACTACACAGCCTTATTCCACAAACTACACAGCCTTATTCTACACACTACACTGCCTTATTCTACACAGCCTTATTCCACACACTACACAGCCTTATTCTACACGGCCTTATTCCACACACTACACAGCCTTATTCTACACACTACACAGCCTTATTCCACAAACTACACAGCCTTATTCTACACACTACACGGCCTTATTCTACACACTACACAGCCTTATTCCACAAACTACACAGCCTTATTCTACACACTACACGGCCTTATTCTACACACTACACAGCCATATTCTACACACTACACAGCCTCATTCTACACACTACACAGCCTTATTCGTCAGTCTACACACAATGCCCCATAATGACAAAGCAAAAACAGGATTTTAGAAATAGCACATTAACATAAGTATTCAGACCCTTTACTCAGTACTTTGTTGAAGCACCTTTGGCAGTGATTACAGCCTCGAGTCTTCTACCTTCTACAGCCTGACACACCTGTATTTGGGGAGTTTCTCCCATTCTTCTCTGCAGATCCTCTTAAGCTCTGTCAGGTTCGATGGGGACCTGCTGCACAGCTATTTTCATTTCTCTCCAGAGATGTTCGATCGGTTTCAAGTCCGGGCTCTGGCTCGGCCACTCCAGGACATTCAGAGACTTGTCCCAAAGACTGTGTTGTCTTGGCTGTGTGCTTCGGGTCATTGTCCTGTTGGAAGGTGAACCTTCACCCCGGTCTGAGATTCTGAGCACTCTGGAGCAGGTTTTCATCAAGGATCTCTCTGTTTTGCTTCCGTCATCTTTCCTTCGATCCTGACTAGTCTCCCAGTCCCTGCCCATGAAAAACATCCCCACAGCCTGATGCTGCCACCACCGTGCTTCACCTTAGCGATGGTGCCAGGTTTCCTCCAGATGTGACACTTGGTATTCAGGCCAAAGAGTTCAATCTTGATTTCATCAGACCAGAGAATCTTGTTTCTCATGGTCTGAGAATCCTCTAGGTGCCTTTTGGCAAACTCCAAGCGGGCTGTCATGTGCCTTTTACCGAGGAGTGGCTTCCATCTGGCCACTCTACCATAAAGGCCTGATTGGTGGAGTGCTGCGGAGATGGTTGTCCTTCTGGAAAATTCTCCCATCTCCACAGAGGAGCTCTGTCAGAGTGACATTTTGGGTTCTTGGTCACCTCCCTGACCAAGTCCCTTGTCTCTCGATTGCTCAGTTTAGCCGGGCGACCAGCTCTAGGAAAAGTCTTGGTGGTTCCAAACTTCTTCCATTTAAGAATGATGGAGGCCACTGTGTTCTTGGGGACCTTCAAATCTGCAGAAATGTTTTGGTACCCTTCCCCAGATCTGTGCCTCGACAGAATCATGTCTCGGAGCTCTATGTACAATTCATTCAACCTCATGCCTTGGTTTTTCCTCTGACATGCACTGTCAACTGTCAGACCTTATATAGACAGTTGTGTGCCTTTCCAAATCATATCCAATCAATTATTTTTTACCACAGGTGGACTCCAAGTTGTAGAAACATCCCAAGGATGATCAATGGAAACAGGATGCACCTGAGCTCAATTTGGAGTCTCATAGCAACGAGTCTGAATACTTTATGTACATGTCATGTTTTAATGTAAATAAGGTATTTCTGTTTCTTATTTGTCCGAAATTTGCATTATTTTTTATACGTGTTTTCACTTTGGACATCAGAGACTGTAACGTTCTTTGTTTCACGGAAACATGGCTCACTCGAGAGACGCTAACGGAATCGGTTTCTTCACGCATCGCGCCGACAGAAACAAACATCTTTCTGGTAAGAAGAGGGGCGTGGGCGTATGCCTTATGGTTAACGAGACGTGGTGTGGTCACAACAACATACAGGAACTCAAGTCCTTCTGTTCGCCTGATTTAGAATTCCTCACAAGGAAATGTCGACCGCATTATCTACCAAGGGAATTCTCTTCGATTATAATCACAGCCGTATATATTCCCCCCCAAGCAGACACATCAATGGCTCTGAACTAACTTTATTTGACTCTTTGCAAACTGGAAACCACATATCCTGAGGCTGCATTCATTGTAGCTGGGGATTTTAACAAGGCTAATCTGAAAACAAGACTCCCTAAATTGTATCAGCATATCGATTGCGCAACCAGGGCTGGTAAAACCTTGGATCATTGCTATTCTAACTTCTGCGATGCATATAAGGCCCTCCCCCGCCCTCCTTTCGGAAAAGCTGACCACGACTCCATTTTGTTGCTCCCTGCCTACAGACAGAAGCTAAAACAAGAAGCTCCCGCGCTCAGGTCTGTTCAATGCTGGTCCAACCAATCTGATTCCACGCTCCAAGCTGTTTTTCAGTCTCTCGGTCCCAGCTTTGATGCACCTGTACTGACCTCGCCTTCTGATTCATAACAGGGTGAACAGGCAGTGGCTCGGGTGGTTGTTGTCCTTGATGATGCTCGGGTGGTTGTTGTCCTTGGTGATACAGCCCGACAGGATGCTCTCGATTGTTCTTCTGTAAAGGTTTGTGAGGGTCTTAGGTGCCATGCCAAATTTCTTCTGCCTCCTGAGGTTGAAGATGCGCTGTTGTGCCTTCTTCACCACGCTGTCTGTGTGGGTGGACCATTACAGATCTTCAGTGATGTGTACGCTGAGGAACTTGAAGCTTTTCACCTTCTCCACTACGGCCCTGGCGATGTGGATAGTGGGCGTGCTCCCTCTGCTGTCTTCTGAAGTCCACGATCAGCTCCTTTGTTTTGTTGACATTGAGTGAGAGGTTATTTTCCTGACACCACACTCCGAGGGCCCTCACCTCCTCCCTGTAGGTCATCTCATCTTTGTTGGTAATCAGGCCTGATTGAGTTGGAGGCGTGTATGATCATGCAGTCATGGGTGAACAGGGAATACAGGAGAGGGCTCAGAACGCACACTTGTGGGGCCCCTGTGTTGAAGATCAGCATAGTGGAGGTGTTGTGTCCTTCCTTCGCCACCTGGGGGGCGGGCCGTCAGGGAGTCCAGGACCAAGTTGCACAGGGCAGGGTTCAGACCCAGGGCCCGGAGCTTAATGATGAGCTTGGAGGGTACTATGGTGTTGAAAGCTGAGCTATATTCAAAGAACAGCATTCTTACATAGGTAATCCTCTTGTCCAGATGGGATAGGGCAGTGTGTGATGGCGATAACATCGTCCGTGGATCTATTGGGGCAGTAACTAAATTGAAGTGGGTCTAGGGTGTCAGGTAAAGTAGAGGTGATATGATCCTCAACTAGCCTCTCAAAGCACTTCATGATGACAGAATTGAGTGCTACGGGGCGATAGTCATTTAGTTCAGGAACAATGGTGGACATCTTGAAGAAAGTAGGGACAGCAGACTGGGTTGTAGTTCAGACTGGGAGAGGTGGAGCACCCTTCAGAGACAGGAGAGGAGTGGTGATGTAGTTCAGACTGGGAGAGGTGGAGCACCCTTCAGAGACAGGAAGGAGTGGTGATGTAGTTCAGACTGGGAGAGGTGGAGCACCCTTCAGAGAGACAGGAGAGGAGTGGTGATGTAGTTCAGACTGGGAGAGGTGGAGCACCCTTCAGAGAGACAGGAGAGGAGTGGTGATGTAGTTCAGACTGGGAGAGGTGGAGCACCCTTCAGAGAGACAGAAGAGGAGTGGTGAAGTAGTTCCTTATTAACTCCACCAGGAGGAGAGGAGCAGACTGCAGGCGGCTGGCTGTGTTCCTTGCTGCCCAAGTGCTACGCTGAGGAACAATGCAGTCATTCTGCAAGTACACACACATCCTCTCACACACACCACACCCCACCTCTCAGCCTGCATGACTTTATAAGGTATTAAAGGCAGCTGCTGTTGTGATTGGTTGACAGGAATTTGAGCAGGGAATTGTGATTCGCTGCGGCACATAAACACACAGCACCTGTTAGAACACATAACCCTCAGAGCACAACCACCCTACACACACACACACACACACACACACACACACACACACACACACACACACACACACACACACACACACACACACACACACACACACACACACACACACACACACCTCACACTCAGACACACACACACACACACACCAACACTCAGACTCAGACACATACACCTACACACATACACACCCCTCACACTCAGACATACACACCTAGACACACAACCACCACTCACACTCAGACACACACACTTACACACTGATACACACACCTACACAAACACCCCTCACACTCAGAGACACACACCGGCACACACACACACCCCTCACACTCAGACACAAACACACACCCCTCACACTCAGACGCACACACCTACACACACACACAGACCTAACTCTAATCTTAACCCTAAACAATAGTGATGTGTGTGTTGACTCATAACCTGCAGTCTCTGCATTACATCTACGGGGTGGACAGGGTCAGGGTCATTAAATATTGTGTAGCTGTAAGGCGAATGGGTTGAAGAGAAACAATAACTTCAAAATCCATAAATCTGTAATTAGTGTGCACTTTGTTTAGTCTACATTAGGGTTTCTCTGGTTTTAGAGCATAAGCCCCAGCTTCAGGGTAGAACTACACGCATGCCGTATATCCTCCTCAACTGTACACGTGCCATATATCCTCCTCAACTGTACGCGTGCCGTATATCCTCCTCAACTGTACACGTGCCATATATCCTCCTCAACTGTACGCGTGCCGTATATCCTCCTTAACTGTACGCGTGCCATATATCCTCCTCAACTGTACGCGTGCCGTATATCCTCCTCAACTGTACGCGTGCCGTATATCCTCCTTAACTGTACGCGTGCCGTATATCCTCCTCAACTGTACGCGTGCCATATATCCTCCTCAACTGTACGCGTGCCATATATCCTCCTCAACTGTACGCGTGCCATATATCCTCCTCAACTGTACGCGTGCCATATATCCTCCTCAACTGTACGCGTGCCGTATATCCTCCTTAACTGTACACGTGCCATATATCCTCCTCAACTGTACGCGTGCCATATATCCTCCTCAACTGTACGCGTGCCATATATCCTCCTCAACTGTACGCGTGCCGTATATCCTCCTTAACTGTACGCGTGCCGTATATCCTCCTCAACTGTACACGTGCCGTATATCCTCCTTAACTGTACGCGTGCCGTATATCCTCCTTAACTGTACGCGTGCCGTATATCCTCCTCAACTGTACGCGTGCCATATATCCTCCTTAACTGTACGCGTGCCGTATATCCTCCTTAACTGTACGCGTGCCGTATATCCTCCTCAACTGTACGCGTGCCGTATATCCTCCTCAACTGTACGCGTGCCATATATCCTCCTTAACTGTACGCGTGCCGTATATCCTCCTTAACTGTACGCGTGCCGTATATCCTCCTCAACTGTACGCGTGCCGTATATCCTCCTCAACTGTACGCGTGCCGTATATCCTCCTTAACTGTACGCGTGCCGTATATCCTCCTCAACTGTACACGTGCCGTATATCCTCCTCAACTGTACGCGTGCCGTATATCCTCCTCAACTGTACGCGTGCCATATATCCTCCTCAACTGTACGCGTGCCGTATATCCTCCTCAACTGTACGCGTGCCGTATATCCTCCTCAACTGTACGCGTGCCATATATCCTCCTCAACTGTACGCGTGCCGTATATCCTCCTCAACTGTACGCGTGCCGTATATCCTCCTTAACTGTACGCGTGCCGTATATCCTCCTCAACTGTACGCGTGCCGTATATCCTCCTCAACTGTACACGTGCCGTATATCCTCCTCAACTGTACGCGTGCCGTATATCCTCCTCAACTGTACGCGTGCCGTATATCCTCCTCAACTGTACGCGTGCCATATATCCTCCTCAACTGTACGCGTGCCGTATATCCTCCTCAACTGTACGCGTGCCATATATCCTCCTCAACTGTACGCGTGCCGTATATCCTCCTCAACTGTACGCGTGCCGTATATCCTCCTTAACTGTACGCGTGCCGTATATCCTCCTTAACTGTACGCGTGCCGTATATCCTCCTTAACTGTACGCGTGCCGTATATCCTCCTTAACTGTACGCGTGCCGTATATCCTCCTTAACTGTACGCGTGCCATATATCCTCCTCAACTGTACGCGTGCCGTATATCCTCCTTAACTGTACGCGTGCCGTATATCCTCCTTAACTGTACACGTGCCATATATCCTCCTTAACTGTACGCGTGCCGTATATCCTCCTTAACTGTACGCGTGCCGTATATCCTCCTCAACTGTACGCGTGCCGTATATCCTCCTCAACTGTACGTGTGCCGTATATCCTCCTTAACTGTACGCGTGCCGTATATCCTCCTTAACTGTACGCGTGCCGTATATCCTCCTTAACTGTACGCGTGCCGTATATCCTCCTCAACTGTACGCGTGCCGTATATCCTCCTCAACTGTACGCGTGCCGTATATCCTCCTTAACTGTACGCGTGCCATATATCCTCCTCAACTGTACGCGTGCCATATATCCTCCTCAACTGTACGCGTGCCGTATATCCTCCTTAACTGTACGCGTGCCATATATCCTCCTTAACTGTACACGTGCCATATATCCTCCTTAACTGTACGCGTGCCATATATCCTCCTTAACTGTACGCGTGCCGTATATCCTCCTTAACTGTACGCGTGCCATATATCCTCCTCAACTGTACGCGTGCCGTATATCCTCCTTAACTGTACACGTGCCATATATCCTCCTCAACTGTACGCGTGCCGTATATCCTCCTCAACTGTACGCGTGCCATATATCCTCCTCAACTGTACGCGTGCCGTATATCCTCCTTAACTGTACGCGTGCCATATATCCTCCTTAACTGTACGCGTGCCATATATCCTCCTCAACTGTACGCGTGCCGTATATCCTCAACTGTACGCGCGCCATATATCCTCCTTAACTGTACACGTGCCGTTTTGCCTTCACAGCCAATCACCAAATGATGCTTTGGGGAACAGGCAGAAATTGTTAATGTCAATCAACGGGGGCCAAAACGACATGGTCAAAGTTCAATTCAATGAGACAGAAGCTGCGAAAGTTCAGTTGAAGGGAAAAGTAACGCTTGGAAAATATTTAATGAAGTAGTTAGAGGATGATAGCAGTGCTGGCTATGTTATGTGGTGAAGTAGTTAGAGGATGATAGCAGTGCTGGCTATGTTATGTGGTGAAGTAGTTAGAGGATGATAGCAGTGCTGGCTATGTTATGTGGTGAAGTAGTTAGAGGATGATAGCAGTGCTGGCTGTGTTATGTGGTGAAGTAGTTAGAGGATGATAGCAGTGCTGGCTATGTTATGTGGTGTAGTAGTTAGAGGATGATAGCAGTGCTGGCTATGTTATGTGGTGAAGTAGTTAGAGGATGATAGCAGTGCTGGCTATGTTATGTGGTGAAGTAGTTAGAGGATGATAGCAGTGCTGGCTATGTTATGTGGTGAAGTAGTTAGAGGATGATAGCAGTGCTGGCTATGTTATGTGGTGAAGTAGTTAGAGGATGATAGCAGTGCTGGCTATGTTATGTGGTGAAGTAGTTAGAGGATGATAGCAGTGCTGGCTATGTTATGTGGTGAAGTAGTTAGAGGATGATAGCAGTGCTGGCTATGTTATGTGGTGAAGTAGTTAGAGGATGATAGCAGTGCTGGCTATGTTATGTGGTGAAGTAGTTAGAGGATGATAGCAGTGCTGGCTATGTTATGTGGTGAAGTAGTTAGAGGATGATAGCAGTGCTGGCTATGTTATGTGGTGAAGTAGTTAGAGGATGATAGCAGTGCTGGCTATGTTATGTGGTGAAGTAGTTAGAGGATGATAGCAGTGCTGGCTATGTTATGTGGTGAAGTAGTTAGAGGATGATAGCAGTGCTGGCTATGTTATGTGGTGAAGTAGTTAGAGGATGATAGCAGTGCTGGCTATGTTATGTGGTGAAGTAGTTAGAGGATGATAGCAGTGCTGGCTATGTTATGTGGTGAAGTAGTTAGAGGATGATAGCAGTGCTGGCTATGTTATGTGGTGAAGTAGTTAGAGGATGATAGCAGTGCTGGCTATGTTATGTGGTGAAGTAGTTAGAGGATGATAGCAGTGCTGGCTATGTTATGTGGTGAAGTAGTTAGAGGATGATAGCAGTGCTGGCTATGTTATGTGGTGAAGTAGTTAGAGGATGATAGCAGTGCTGGCTATGTTATGTGGTGAAGTAGTTAGAGGATGATAGCAGTGCTGGCTATGTTATGTGGTGAAGTAGTTAGAGGATGATAGCAGTGCTGGCTATGTTATGTGGTGAAGTAGTTAGAGGATGATAGCAGTGCTGGCTATGTTATGTGGTGAAGTAGTTAGAGGATGATAGCAGTACTGGCTATGTTATGTGGTGAAGTAGTTAGAGGATGATAGCAGTGCTGGCAGTCACTCACGGACTACAAATGGAAATCCAGCCTCGTCGCGGACCAGACAGACTAAACAACTTCGTTGCTCGCTTTGAGGACAACACAGTGCCAATGACACGGCCTGCTACCAAAACCTGCGGGCTCTCCTTAACTGCAGCCAACGTGAGTAAAACTTAAGTGCTAATTCTCGTAAGGCTGCAGGCCCAGACGGCATCCCCAGCCGCGTCCTCAGAGCATGCGCAGACCAGCTGGCTGTTGTGTTTACAGACATATTCAATCAATCCTTATCCCAGTCTGCTGTTCCCACATGCTTCAAGAGGGCCACCTTAGTACCCAAGAAAACTAAGGTAACTGAGCTAAATGACTCGCCTCGTAGCACTTCCGTCATCATGAAGTGCTTTGAGAGACTAGTCAAGGACCATATCACCTCCACCCTACCTGACACCATAGACCCACTCCAATTTGCTTACCGCCCCAATAGGTCCACAGACTACGCAATCGCAACCACACTGCACACTGCCCTAACCCATCTGGACATGAGGAATACCTATGTAAGAATGCTGTTCATCGACTGCAGCTCAGCATTTAACACCACAGTGCCCTCCAATCTCGTCATTAAGCTCGAGAACCTGGGTCTTGACCCCGCCCTGTGCAACTGGGTCCTGGACTTCCTGACGGGCCGCCCCCAGGTGGTGAGGGTAGGTAACAACATCTCCACCCCGCTGATCCTAAACACTGGGGCCGCACAAGGGTGCGTTCTCAGCCCTCTCCTGTACTCCCTGTTCACCCATGACTGCGTGGCCATGCACGCCACCAACTCAATCATCAAGTTTGCACATGACACTACAGTGGCAGGCTTGATTACCAACAACGACAAGACGGCCTACAGGGAGGAGGTGAGGGCCCTCGGAGTGTGGTGTCAGAAAAATATCTTCACACTCAATGTCAAGAAAACAAAGGAGATGATTGTGGACCTCAGGAAACAGCAGAGGGAACACCCCCCTATCCACATCGATGGAACAGTAGTGGAGAGGGTAGCAAGTTTTAAGTTCCTCGGCATACACATCACAGACAAACTGGATTGGTCCACCCACACAGACAGCATCGTGAAGAAGGCGCAGCAGCGCCTCTTCAACCTCAGGAGGCTGAAGAAATTAGGCCAAAATTAGGTCACCAAAAACACTCACAAACTTCTACAGATGCACAATCGAGAGCATCCTGTTGGGCTGTATCACCGCCTGGTACGGCAAGTGCTCTGCCCACAACCGTAAGACTCTCAGAGGGTAGTGAGGTCTTCACAACGTATCACTGGGGGAAAACTACCTGGCCTTTAGGAAACCTACCCCACTCGATGTCACAGGAAGGCCAAAAAGATCATCAAGGACAACCACCCGAGCCACTGCCTGTTCACCCCGCTATCATCCAGAAGGCGAGGTCAGGACAGGTGCATCAAAGCAGCGACCGAGAGACTGAAAAACAGCTTCTATCTCAAGGCCATCAGACTGTTAAACAGCCACCACTAACATTGAGTGGCTGCTGTCAACATACTGACTCCAGCCACTTTAATAATGAAAAAATTGATGTAATAAATGTATCACTAGCCACTTTAAACTATGCCACTTTATATAATGTTTACATACCCTACATTACTCATCTCATATGTATATACTGTACACTTTACAATCTACTGCATATAGCCTATGCCGTTCGGCCATCACTCATTCATATATTTTTTTATTTATTCATGCAAATTAATACATGGGAAAGCAGCATACAACTGATCTAATGGAAAGGATATGTTCACTTTCTCACCCATTGTCTAAAAACACATCTGAAGGGTAAGTTAGCTGTTTAGCTCACATCTGAAGGGTAAGTTAGGTGTTTAGTTCACATCTGAAGGGTAAGTTAGCTGTTTAGCTCACATCTGAAGGGTAAGTTAGCTGTTTAGTTCACATCTGAAGGGTAAGTTAGCTGTTTAGCTCACATCTGAAGGGTAAGTTAGCTGTTTAGCTCACATCTGAAGGGTAAGTTAACTGTTTAGCTCACATCTGAAGGGTAAGTTAGCTGTTTAGCTCACATCTGAAGGGTAAGTTAGCTGTTTAGCTCACATCTGAAGGGTAAGTTAGCTGTTTAGCTCACATCTGAAGGGTAAGTTAGGTGTTTAGTTCACATCTGAAGGGTAAATTAGCTGTTTAGCTCACATCTGAAGGGTAAGTTAGCTGTTTAGCTCACATCTGAAGGGTAAGTTAGCTGTTTAGCTCACATCTGAAGGGTAAGTTAGCTGTTTAGCTCACATCTGAAGGGTAAGTTAGCTGTTTAGCTCACATCTGAAGGGTAAGTTAGCTGTTTAGCTCACATCTGAAGGGTAAGTTAGCTGTTTAGCTCACATCTGAAGGGTAAGTTAGCTGTTTAGCTCACATCTGAAGGGTAAGTTAGCTGTTTAGCTCACATCTGAAGGGTAGGTTAGCTGTTTAGCTCACATCTGAAGGGTAAGTTAGCTGTTTAGCTCACATCTGAAGGGTAAGTTAGCTGTTTAGCTCACATCTGAAGGGGTAGGTTAGCTGTTTAGCTCACATCTGAAGGGTAAGTTAGCTGTTTAGCTCACATCTGAAGGCTACGGGGGTATTTAGGACGTACTGCGGATCGCTGAATCGTCCTAATGACTATAATCACACTTCCTCAATTCAGATATTACAGCAACACTGTACCAAAGATGGTTTGGTTTCGACACTTGGGAAGCTCCAGTTATCAGCATGGCCTGTTATTGCCTGGACTTGTTGAAATATCTTCACACCTAGAAAACCCCTCTAGGCTGAATAACAACTGCTGAAGGTCAATGATACACCAAATGTAGACACACATTTGGACTTGGGAACAGGAGTGGAGAAATATTTCTTGCTTTGTTCATATTGAGAGAATGGAATGCTCAGTTAGATACCATCTGTAGAGGTGCAATCTTCAGGTTAAAGCATCATAAAAACTGATTGTATTTCAACCACATAAAATATGCATCAAAGCTGAAATTAAATATTTTCAGAAACACTTTGGGTTGTTTTCACAGCTTTCTGTTTTCTTACAACCAGTCAACCCATTGTCAAAAATTGTTCCTTAGTATTGACTGTAGTGTATAGCGGTTTAGGGTTGGGTCCTCCGATGTTCACTTTATCACGTATAGTCGGAGGTTCCAGATGGGGGAGGTTCCAGATGGGGGAGGTTCCAGATGGGGGAGGTTCCAGATGGGGGAGGTTCCAGATGGGGGAGGTTCCAGATGGGGGAGGTTCCAGATGCGGGGGAGGTTCCAGATGGGAGGGAGGTTCCAGATGGGGGGGGGGGTTCCAGATGGGGGGAGGTTCCAGATGAGGGAGGTTCCAGATGAGGGATGTTCCAGATGGGGGGAGGTTCCAGATGAGGGAGGTTCCAGATGGGGGAGGTTCCAGATGGGGGGGGGGGTCCAGATGGGGGGGAGGTTCCAGATGGGGGGAGGTTCCAGATGGTGGGGAGGTTCCAGATGGGGGGAGGTTCCAGATGGTGGGGAGGTTCCAGATGGTGGGGAGGTTCCAGATGGGGGGAGGTTCCAGATGGGGGGGGGGGGGTCCAGATGGGGGGGGGGGTTCCAGATGGTGGGGAGGTTCCAGATGAGGGAGGTTCCAGATGGGGGGAGGTTCCAGATGAGGGAGGTTCCAGATGGGGGGAGGTTCCAGATGGGGGGGGGGTCCAGATGGGGGGGGGGTTCCAAATGGTGGGGAGGTTCCAGATGAGGGAGGTTCCAGATGGGGGGAGGTTCCAGATGAGGGAGATTCCAGATGGTGGGGAGGTTCCAGATGGGGGGAGGTTCCAGATGAGGGAGGTTCCAGATGAGGGAGGTTCCAGATGACTTATTAGCAATTGCAGGCTGGTGCAGGTGAACAAACTGCTATCCCGTGCACCACACACACACACACACACACACACACACACACACACACACACACACACACACAGGGCCTTCAGAAAGTATTCACAACTCTTGACTTTTACCTGTTACAGCCTTGTTGTGTTACAGCCTGAGGGATTTTGTTTCACTGGCCTACACACAAATACCCCATAATGTCAACGTGGAATTATTTTTGTAGAATTTTTGACAATGTAATTAAACATTCAAAGCTGACGTGTTTTGAGTCATTAAGTATTCAGCCCCATTGTTATGGCAAGCCTAAATACGTTCTGGAGTACAAATGTGCTTAACTAGTCACATAAGATTCATGGACTCACTTTGTGTGCAATAATAGTGTTAAACATGATTTTTGAATGACTACCTCATATTTTTACCCCACACATTCAATTATCTGTAAGGTCCCTCAGTCGAGCAGTGAATTTCAAACACAGATTCAACCACAGAGACCAGGGAGGTTTTCTAATGCCTCACTAAGAAGGACACCTATTGGGCGATTAATTTTTATTTATTTTTTAAAGCAGACATTGAAGTTATTAATTAACTTTGTTTGTTGTATCAATACACCCAGTCACTACAGAGATACAGGTATCCTTCCTAACTCAGTTGCCAGAGAGGAAGGAAACCATTCTGGGATTTCACCATGAGGCCAATGGTGACATTAAACAGTTAGAGTTTAATGGCTGTGATAGGAGATAACTGAGGATGGATCAACAACATTGTAGTTACTCCACAATACTAACCTAAATGACAGAGTGAAAAGAAGGATTATTTTGCTCTTACTGTAGTAGTAGTGTAGGTCACTCCCGACCAGTTGTGTAGGCCACTCCCGACCAGTTGTGTAGGCCACTCCCGACCAGTTGTGTAGGCCACTCCCGACCAGTTGTGTAGGTCACTCCCGACCAGTTGTTTAGGTCACTCCCGACCAGTTGTGTAGGCCACTCCCAACCAGTTGTGTAGGCCACTCCAGACCAGTTGTGTTGTACAGTGCCTGAGTGGCGCAACGGTCTAAGACACTGCATAGCAGTGCACGCTGTGTTGCTACAGATGCTGGTTCCAGCCTCGACTAGTAGACCCATGAGATGATTGTAGGTTTTTGGTTTCTCTCACTCTAAAAACAGAAATAAATACGCTTTTTGATTTGTAAATAGCCAAACCATCAACAAATCTAATATGGACCTGGTCCCTGGCGAGAAATTGCCAGAAATTAGAAAGAAAGTAGAAATTTTGAGCAACTTGCTCAAGGGACACAGTTGATTCGTCTGTGAAGATGACATCATTGAATGTCTCACCAGTTATGACCCATGCCTGGGCCTGCAGGACGCGCAGGTCTTTGTTTGTCCGACGAATCATTGGGTCGAAACTACAGAACAGTACAAAACAAGCAAACACTCATCTGTAATCAGCTGAGATCATGGCACCACATCAAAATCGCTCTAATCATAGTTAGAAGACAGTTGACAAAACTAGCATGGACTTTTATATATAAAACATGTCTAACTGAGCATTTCCAAAAGTCCACTCCAGTTTCTTAAACTGTCTTCTGACTAATTAGAGCGATGTCGTGTCGTGATGCCAGCAGATGACCGATGGCCTTTGCCGAGCGCTCATCATCTTCATTCATCAGTGAGTCGAAGGCTTGAATAGTCTCACCGGGAATTAAATACAATGTAAACATGTGCAGCATACTGTAAAGACGAGCAGTAGATTTATTTAAGCTAATTTACAGTATTGTCACTGTTCAGAGGCCACTGTAATCGATGGGGGCTCAGGGCGGTACCATTCTGCTCATCTGATGAAGGTGCACATGGATCAGATTCAAACTTTGAAGACCGAGATCGAGTCATTGAAGGCAGATCAGCAGAAAGAGAAACATTATCTGAGGGCAGAGATACGGGCGACAGCTGATGCATTGGTCCAGAGCCAGGTGGCATTGATGGAGAGTCAGGTGGAGAATGACGCGTTGAAGAGGGCGAGGAACATACTGCACATGGACTTGTAAGAAACCAAGTCCATATTATGGAGAGAACAGCCAAAATAAGCCAAGAGAAACGACAGTCCATCATTACTTTAAGATGTCCAGAACTTTGAAAGTTTCTTCAAGTGCAGTCTTAAAAACCATCATGCGCTATGATGAAACTGGCTCTCATGAGGACCACAACAGGAAAGGAAAGAGTTACCTCTGCCAGAGTTACCTCTGCTGCAGAGTATAAGTTCATTAGTGTTACCATCCTCAGAAATTGAAGCCCAAATAAATGCTTCACAGAGTTCAAGTAACAGACAATTCTCAACATCTACTATTCAGAGGAGACTGCGTGAATCGGGCCTTCATGGTTGAATTGCTTCAAAGAAACCACTACAAAAGGACACTGTCATGGTGCGCATGTCCACGACTTGTAAACAATGACACTGAAACAAATGATTGGTTGAAGAAATAATTTATTGTATCTCATCAAGGTGAAGTCAAGAATCCTGAAACCCAAAAAGAATGTTGGATTGAGTAGCGCATTCCGTTTGCCAACAATACTTCGACATACGGCGCCAAAGTCGAGTATTTATTGTGCACGCAAGGTTGACTACTGTAACACACGCCTGGGGACATGTCCCAGGAACTACATCAATATTATATACAGTACAGTATTTAGATTTTATATAGTACAGTATTCTGAGATATTATATAGTACAGTATTCTGAGATTTTATACAGTACAGTATTCTGAGATATTATACAGTACAGTATTCTGAGATATTATACAGTACAGTATTCTGAGATATTATATATAGTACAGTATTCTTAGATATTATACAGTACAGTATTCTGAGATATTATACAGTACAGTATTCTGAGATATTATATATAGTACAGTATTCTGAGATATTATACAGTACAGTAATCTGAGATATTATACAGTACAGTATTCTAAAATATTATATATAGTACAGTATTCTGAGATATTATACATTACAGTATTCTGAGATATTATACAGTACAGTATTCTGAGATATTATATATAGTACAGTATTCTGAGATATTATACAGTACAGTATTCTGAGATATTATACAGTACAGTATTCTGAGATATTATACAGTACAGTATTCTGAGATATTATATATAGTACAGTATTCTGAGATATTATACAGTACAGTATTCTGAGATATTATACAGTACAGTATTCTGAGATATTATACAGTACAGTATTCTGAGATATTATACAGTACAGTATTCTGAGATATTATACAGTACAGTATTCTGAGATATTATACAGTACAGTACTCTGAGATATTATACAGTACAGTATTCTGAGATATTATACAGTACAGTACTCTGAGATATTATATATAGTACAGTATTCTGAGATATTATACAGTACAGTATTCTGAGATATTATACAGTACAGTATTCTGTACTGATGAACCATGACTAAAGATGATGAACCATGAACCATGAACCACCAGAGAATCAACTGGGGTTTTAAGTAAATATCACACCTGGATAACCATGTCGAAATATATTATATCCCCATGTCCATAACTTCCATCAGTGGTGACTCCCAGATAACCAGGCCATGTTCATAACTTCCATCAGCGGTCAGTCCCAGATAACCAGACCATGTTCATAACTTCCATCAGTGGTGACTCCCAGATAACCAGACCATGTTCATAACTTCCATCAGCAATGACTCCCAGATAACCAGGCCATGTTCATAACTTCCATCAGTGGTGAGTCCCAGATAACCAGGCCATGTTCATAACTTCCATCAGCGGTGACTCCCAGATAACCAGGCCATGTTCATAACTTCCATCAGTGGTGACTCCCAGATAACCAGGCCATGTTCATAACTTCCATCAGTGGTGACTCCCAGATAACCAGGCCATGTTCATAACTTCCATCAGCGGTGACTCCCAGATAACCAGGCCATGTTCATAACTTCCATCAGTGGTGACTCCCAGATAACCAGGCCATGTTCATAACTTCCATCAGCGGTGACTCCCAGATAACCAGGCCATGTTCATAACTTCCATCAGTGGTGAGTCCCAGATAACCAGGCCATGTTCATAACTTCCATCAGCGGTGACTCCCAGATAACCAGGCCATGTTCATAACTTCCATCAGTGGTGACTCCCAGATAACCAGGCCATGTTCATAACTTCCATCAGTGGTGACTCCCAGATAACCAGGCCATGTTCATAACTTCCATCAGTGGTGAGTCCCAGATAACCAGACCATGTTCATAACTTCCGTCAGCGGTGACTCCCAGATAACCAGGCCATGTTCATAACTTCCATCAGTGGTGACTCCCAGATAACCTGGCCATGTTCATAACTTCCATCAGTGGTGACTCCCAGATAACCAGGCCATGTTCATAACTTCCATCAGTGGTGACTCCCAGATAACCAGGCCATGTTCATAACTTCCATCAGTGGTGACTCCCAGATAACCAGGCCATGTTCATAACTTCCATCAGTGGTGAGTCCCAGATCACCAGGCCATGTTCATAACTTCCATCAGCGGTGACTCCCAGATAACCAGGCCATGTTCATAACTTCCATCAGCGGTGACTCCCAGATAACCAGGCCATGTTCATAACTTCCATCAGTGGTGACTCCCAAGATAACCAGGCCATGTTCATAACTTCCATCAGCGGTGACTCCCAGATAACCAGGCCATGTTCATAACTTCCATCAGTGGTGAGTCCCAGATAACCAGGCCATGTTCATAACTTCCATCAGTGGTGAGTCCCAGATAACCAGGCCATGTTCATAACTTCCATCAGTGGTGAGACCCAGATAACCAGGCCATGTTCATAACTTCCATCAGTGGTGAGTCCCAGATAACCAGGCCATGTTCATAACTTCCATCAGTGGTGACTCCCAGATAACCAGGCCATGTTCATAACTTCCATCAGCAATGACTCCCAGATAACCAGGCCATGTTCATAACTTCCATCAGCGGTGACTCCCAGATAACCAGGCCATGTTCATAACTTCCATCATTGGTGACTCCCAGATAACCAGGCCATGTTCATAACTTCCATCAGTGGTGACTCCCAGATAACCAGACCATGTTCATAACTTCCATCAGTGGTGACTCCCAGATAACCAGGCCATGTTCATAACTTCCATCAGTGGTGACTCCCAGATAACCAGGCCATGTTCATAACTTCCATCAGTGGTGAGTCCCAGATAACCAGGCCATGTTCATAACTTCCATCAGTGGTGAGTCCCAGATAACCAGGCCATGTTCATAACTTCCATCAGTGGTGAGACCCAGATAACCAGGCCATGTTCATAACTTCCATCAGTGGTGAGTCCCAGATAACCAGGCCATGTTCATAACTTCCATCAGTGGTGACTCCCAGATAACCAGGCCATGTTCATAACTTCCATCAGCAATGACTCCCAGATAACCAGGCCATGTTCATAACTTCCATCAGCGGTGACTCCCAGATAACCAGGCCATGTTCATAACTTCCATCATTGGTGACTCCCAGATAACCAGGCCATGTTCATAACTTCCATCAGTGGTGTGCTCCCAGATAACCAGACCATGTTCATAACTTCCATCAGTGGTGACTCCCAGATAACCAGGCCATGTTCATAACTTCCATCAGTGGTGACTCCCAGATAACCAGGCCATGTTCATAACTTCCATCAGCGGTGACTCCCAGATAACCAGGCCATGTTCATAACTTCCATCAGTGGTGAGTCCCAGATAACCAGGCCATGTTCATAACTTCCATCAGCGGTGACTCCCAGATAACCAGGCCATGTTCATAACTTCCATCAGCAATGACTCCCAGATAACCAGGCCATGTTCATAACTTCCATCAGCAATGACTCCCAGATAACCAGGCCATGTTCATAACTTCCATCAGCGGTGACTCCCAGATAACCAGGCCATGTTCATAACTTCCATCATTGGTGACTCCCAGATAACCAGGCCATGTTCATAACTTCCATCAGTGGTGTGCTCCCAGATAACCAGACCATGTTCATAACTTCCATCAGTGGTGACTCCCAGATAACCAGGCCATGTTCATAACTTCCATCAGTGGTGACTCCCAGATAACCAGGCCATGTTCATAACTTCCATCAGCGGTGACTCCCAGATAACCAGGCCATGTTCATAACTTCCATCAGTGGTGAGTCCCAGATAACCAGGCCATGTTCATAACTTCCATCAGCGGTGACTCCCAGATAACCAGGCCATGTTCATAACTTCCATCAGTGGTGAGTCCCAGATAACCAGGCCATGTTCATAACTTCCATCAGTGGTGAGTCCCAGATAACCAGGCCATGTTCATAACTTCCATCAGTGGTGACTCCCAGATAACCAGGCCATGTTCATAACTTCCATCAGTGGTGACTCCCAGATAACCAGGCCATGTTCATAACTTCCATCAGTGGTGAGTCCCAGATAACCAGGCCATGTTCATAACTTCCATCAGTGGTGAGTCCCAGATCACCAGGCCATGTTCATAACTTCCATCAGCGGTGACTCCCAGATAACCAGACCATGTTCATAACTTCCATCAGTGGTGAGTCCCAGATAACCAGGCCATGTTCATAACTTCCATCAGTGGTGAGTCCCAGATAACCAGGCAATGTTCATAACTTCCATCAGTGGTGAGTCCCAGATAACCAGGCCATGTTCATAACTTCCATCAGTGGTGACTCCCAGATAACCAGGCCATGTTCATAACTTCCATCAGCGGTGACTCCCAGATAACCAGGCCATGTTCATAACTTCCATCAGCGGTGAGTCCCAGATAACCAGGCCATGTTCATAACTTCCATCAGTGGTGACTCCCAGATAACCAGGCCATGTTCATAACTTCCATCAGCGGTGACTCCCAGATAACCAGGCCATGTTCATAACTTCCATCAGTGGTGACTCCCAGATAACCAGGCCATGTTCATAACTTCCATCAGCGGTGAGTCCCAGATAACCAGGCCATGTTCATAACTTCCATCAGTGGTGAGACCCAGATAACCAGGCCATGTTCATAACTCCATCAGCGGTGACTCCCAGATAACCAGGCCATGTTCATAACTTCCATCAGTGGTGACTCCCAGATAACCAGGCCATGTTCATAACTTCCATCAGTGGTGAGTCCCAGATAACCAGGCCATGTTCATAACTTCCATCAGTGGTGACTCCCAGATAACCAGACCATGTTCATAACTTCCATCAGTGGTGACTCCCAGATAACCAGGCCATGTTCATAACTTCCATCAGCGGTGAGTCCCAGATAACCAGGCCATGTTCATAACTTCCATCAGTGGTGAGTCCCAGATAACCAGGCCATGTTCATAACTTCCATCAGTGGTGACTCCCAGATAACCAGGCCATGTTCATAACTTGCATCAGCAATGACTCCCAGATAACCAGGCCATGTTCATAACTTCCATCAGTGGTGACTCCCAGATAACCAGGCCATGTTCATAACTTCCATCAGTGGTGAGTCCCAGATAACCAGGCCATGTTCATAACTTCCATCAGTGGTGAGTCCCAGATAACCAGGCCATGTTCATAACTTCCATCAGTGGTGACTCCCAGATAACCAGGCCATGTTCATAACTTCCATCAGTGGTGACTCCCAGATAACCAGACCATGTTCATAACTTCCATCAGCGGTGACTCCCAGATAACCAGGCCATGTTCATAACTTCCATCAGCGGTGAGTCCCAGATCACCAGGCCATGTTCATAACTTCCATCAGCGGTGACTCCCAGATAACCAGACCATGTTCATAACTTCCATCAGTGGTGACTCCCAGATAACCAGGCCATGTTCATAACTTCCATCAGCGGTGACTCCCAGATAACCAGGCCATGTTCATAACTTCCATCAGCGGTGAGTCCCAGATAACCAGGCCATGTTCATAACTTCCATCAGTGGTGACTCCCAGATAACCAGGCCATGTTCATAACTTCCATCAGCGGTGACTCCCAGATAACCAGGCCATGTTCATAACTTCCATCAGCGGTGACTCCCAGATAACCAGGCCATGTTCATAACTTCCATCAGCGGTGAGTCCCAGATAACCAGGCCATGTTCATAACTTCCATCAGTGGTGAGTCCCAGATAACCAGGCCATGTTCATAACTTCCATCAGTGGTGACTCCCAGATAACCAGGCCATGTTCATAACTTCCATCAGTGGTGACTCCCAGATAACCAGGCCATGTTCATAACTTCCATCAGTGGTGAGACCCAGATAACCAGGCCATGTTCATAACTTCCATCAGCGGTGACTCCCAGATAACCAGGCCATGTTCATAACTTCCATCAGTGGTGACTCCCAGATAACCAGGCCATGTTCATAACTTCCATCAGTGGTGAGTCCCAGATAACCAGGCCATGTTCATAACTTCCATCAGTGGTGACTCCCAGATAACCAGACCATGTTCATAACTTCCATCAGTGGTGACTCCCAGATAACCAGGCCATGTTCATAACTTCCATCAGTGGTGAGTCCCAGATAACCAGGCCATGTTCATAACTTCCATCAGTGGTGACTCCCAGATAACCAGGCCATGTTCATAACTTGCATCAGCAATGACTCCCAGATAACCAGGCCATGTTCATAACTTCCATCAGTGGTGACTCCCAGATAACCAGGCCATGTTCATAACTTCCATCAGTGGTGAGTCCCAGATAACCAGGCCATGTTCATAACTTCCATCAGTGGTGACTCCCAGATAACCAGACCATGTTCATAACTTCCATCAGTGGTGACTCCCAGATAACCAGGCCATGTTCATAACTTCCATCAGTGGTGAGTCCCAGATAACCAGGCCATGTTCATAACTTCCATCAGTGGTGACTCCCAGATAACCAGGCCATGTTCATAACTTGCATCAGCAATGACTCCCAGATAACCAGGCCATGTTCATAACTTCCATCAGTGGTGACTCCCAGATAACCAGGCCATGTTCATAACTTCCATCAGTGGTGAGTCCCAGATAACCAGGCCATGTTCATAACTTCCATCAGTGGTGAGTCCCAGATAACCAGGCCATGTTCATAACTTCCATCAGTGGTGACTCCCAGATAACCAGGCCATGTTCATAACTTCCATCAGTGGTGACTCCCAGATAACCAGACCATGTTCATAACTTCCATCAGCGGTGACTCCCAGATAACCAGGCCATGTTCATAACTTCCATCAGCGGTGAGTCCCAGATCACCAGGCCATGTTCATAACTTCCATCAGCGGTGACTCCCAGATAACCAGACCATGTTCATAACTTCCATCAGTGGTGACTCCCAGATAACCAGGCCATGTTCATAACTTCCATCAGCGGTGACTCCCAGATAACCAGGCCATGTTCATAACTTCCATCAGCGGTGAGTCCCAGATAACCAGGCCATGTTCATAACTTCCATCAGTGGTGACTCCCAGATAACCAGGCCATGTTCATAACTTCCATCAGCGGTGACTCCCAGATAACCAGGCCATGTTCATAACTTCCATCAGTGGTGACTCCCAGATAACCAGGCCATGTTCATAACTTCCATCAGCGGTGAGTCCCAGATAACCAGGCCATGTTCATAACTTCCATCAGTGGTGAGTCCCAGATAACCAGGCCATGTTCATAACTTCCATCAGTGGTGACTCCCAGATAACCAGGCCATGTTCATAACTTCCATCAGTGGTGACTCCCAGATAACCAGGCCATGTTCATAACTTCCATCAGTGGTGAGACCCAGATAACCAGGCCATGTTCATAACTTCCATCAGCGGTGACTCCCAGATAACCAGGCCATGTTCATAACTTCCATCAGTGGTGACTCCCAGATAACCAGGCCATGTTCATAACTTCCATCAGTGGTGAGTCCCAGATAACCAGGCCATGTTCATAACTTCCATCAGTGGTGACTCCCAGATAACCAGACCATGTTCATAACTTCCATCAGTGGTGACTCCCAGATAACCAGGCCATGTTCATAACTTCCATCAGCGGTGAGTCCCAGATAACCAGGCCATGTTCATAACTTCCATCAGTGGTGAGTCCCAGATAACCAGGCCATGTTCATAACTTCCATCAGTGGTGACTCCCAGATAACCAGGCCATGTTCATAACTTCCATCAGCAATGACTCCCAGATAACCAGGCCATGTTCATAACTTCCATCAGTGGTGACTCCCAGATAACCAGGCCATGTTCATAACTTCCATCAGTGGTGAGTCCCAGATAACCAGGCCATGTTCATAACTTCCATCAGTGGTGAGTCCCAGATAACCAGGCCATGTTCATAACTTCCATCAGTGGTGACTCCCAGATAACCAGGCCATGTTCATAACTTCCATCAGTGGTGACTCCCAGATAACCAGACCATGTTCATAACTTCCATCAGCGGTGACTCCCAGATAACCAGGCCATGTTCATAACTTCCATCAGCGGTGAGTCCCAGATCACCAGGCCATGTTCATAACTTCCATCAGCGGTGACTCCCAGATAACCAGACCATGTTCATAACTTCCATCAGTGGTGACTCCCAGATAACCAGGCCATGTTCATAACTTCCATCAGCGGTGAGTCCCAGATCACCAGGCCATGTTCATAACTTCCATCAGTGGTGAGTCCCAGATAACCAGGCCATGTTCATAACTTCCATCAGTGGTGACTCCCAGATAACCAGGCCATGTTCATAACTTCCATCAGCAATGACTCCCAGATAACCAGGCCATGTTCATAACTTCCATCAGTGGTGACTCCCAGATAACCAGGCCATGTTCATAACTTCCATCAGTGGTGAGTCCCAGATAACCAGGCCATGTTCATAACTTCCATCAGTGGTGAGTCCCAGATAACCAGGCCATGTTCATAACTTCCATCAGTGGTGACTCCCAGATAACCAGGCCATGTTCATAACTTCCATCAGTGGTGACTCCCAGATAACCAGACCATGTTCATAACTTCCATCAGCGGTGACTCCCAGATAACCAGGCCATGTTCATAACTTCCATCAGCGGTGAGTCCCAGATCACCAGGCCATGTTCATAACTTCCATCAGCGGTGACTCCCAGATAACCAGACCATGTTCATAACTTCCATCAGTGGTGACTCCCAGATAACCAGGCCATGTTCATAACTTCCATCAGCGGTGAGTCCCAGATCACCAGGCCATGTTCATAACTTCCATCAGTGGTGAGTCCCAGATAACCAGGCCATGTTCATAACTTCCATCAGTGGTGAGTCCCAGATAACCAGGCCATGTTCATAACTTCCATCAGTGGTGAGTCCCAGATAACCAGGCCATGTTCATAACTTCCATCAGTGGTGACTCCCAGATAACCAGACCATGTTCATAACTTCCATCAGTGGTGACTCCCAGATAACCAGGCCATGTTCATAACTTCCATCAGCGGTGAGTCCCAGATCACCAGGCCATGTTCATAACTTCCATCAGCGGTGACTCCCAGATAACCAGGCCATGTTCATAACTTCCATCAGTGGTGACTCCCAGATAACCAGGCCATGTTCATAACTTCCATCAGTGGTGAGTCCCAGATAACCAGGCCATGTTCATAACTTCCATCAGTGGTGACTCCCAGATAACCAGACAATGTTCATAACTTCCATCAGCGGTGACTCCCAGATAACCAGACCATGTTCATAACTTCCATCAGCGGTGACTCCCAGATAACCAGGCCATGTTCATAACTTCCATCAGTGGTGACTCCCAGATAACCAGGCCATGTTCATAACTTCCATCAGCGGTGACTCCCAGATAACCAGACCATGTTCATAACTTCCATCAGCAATGACTCCCAGATAACCAGGCCATGTTCATAACATCCATCAGTGGTGACTCCCAGATAACCAGGCCATGTTCATAACTTCCATCAGTGGTGAGTCCCAGATAACCAGGCCATGTTCATAACTTCCATCAGTGGTGAGTCCCAGATAACCAGGCCATGTTCATAACTTCCATCAGTGGTGAGTCCCAGATAACCAGGCCATGTTCATAACTTCCATCATTGGTGACTCCCAGATAACCAGGCCATGTTCATAACTTCCATCAGTGGTGAGTCCCAGATAACCAGGCCATGTTCATAACTTCCATCAGTGGTGACTCCCAGATAACCAGGCCATGTTCATAACTTCCATCAGTGGTGACTCCCAGATAACCAGACCATGTTCATAACTTCCATCAGCGGTGAGTCCCAGATAACCAGGCCATGTTCATAACTTCCATCAGCGGTGACTCCCAGATAACCAGGCCATGTTCATAACTTCCATCAGTGGTGACTCCCAGATAACCAGGCCATGTTCATAACTTCCATCAGTGGTGACTCCCAGATAACCAGGCCATGTTCATAACTTCCATCAGCGGTGTCTCCCAGATAACCAGGCCATGTTCATAACTTCCATCAGTGGTGAGTCCCAGATAACCAGGCCATGTTCATAACTTCCATCAGTGGTGACTCCCAGATAACCAGGCCATGTTCATAACTTCCATCAGTGGTGAGTCCCAGATAACCAGGCCATGTTCATAACTTCCATCAGCGGTGACTCCCAGATAACCAGGCCATGTTCATAACTTCCATCAGTGGTGACTCCCAGATAACCAGGCCATGTTCATAACTTCCATCAGCGGTGACTCCCAGATAACCAGGCCATGTTCATAACTTCCATCAGTGGTGAGTCCCAGATAACCAGGCCATGTTCATAACTTCCATCAGTGGTGACTCCCAGATAACCAGGCCATGTTCATAACTTCCATCAGTGGTGACTCCCAGATAACCAGGCCATGTTCATAACTTCCATCAGCAATGACTCCCAGATAACCAGGCCATGTTCATAACTTCCATCAGTGGTGACTCCCAGATAACCAGGCCATGTTCATAACTTCCATCAGTGGTGACTCCCAGATAACCAGGCCATGTTCATAACTTCCATCAGTGGTGAGTCCCAGATAACCAGGCCATGTTCATAACTTCCATCAGTGGTGACTCCCAGATAACCAGGCCATGTTCATAACTTCCATCAGTGGTGACTCCCAGATAACCAGACCATGTTCATAACTTCCATCAGCGGTGACTCCCAGATAACCAGGCCATGTTCATAACTTCCATCAGCGGTGAGTCCCAGATCACCAGGCCATGTTCATAACTTCCATCAGCGGTGACTCCCAGATAACCAGACCATGTTCATAACTTCCATCAGTGGTGACTCCCAGATAACCAGGCCATGTTCATAACTTCCATCAGCGGTGAGTCCCAGATCACCAGGCCATGTTCATAACTTCCATCAGCGGTGACTCCCAGATAACCAGGCCATGTTCATAACTTCCATCAGTGGTGACTCCCAGATAACCAGGCCATGTTCATAACTTCCATCAGTGGTGAGTCCCAGATAACCAGGCCATGTTCATAACTTCCATCAGTGGTGACTCCCAGATAACCAGACCATGTTCATAACTTCCATCAGTGGTGACTCCCAGATAACCAGGCCATGTTCATAACTTCCATCAGTGGTGAGTCCCAGATAACCAGGCCATGTTCATAACTTCCATCAGTGGTGACTCCCAGATAACCAGGCCATGTTCATAACTTCCATCAGCGATGACTCCCAGATAACCAGGCCATGTTCATAACTTCCATCAGCGGTGACTCCCAGATAACCAGGCCATGTTCATAACTTCCATCAGTGGTGACTCCCAGATAACCAGACCATGTTCATAACTTCCATCAGTGGTGAGTCCCAGATAACCAGGCCATGTTCATAACTTCCATCAGCGGTGACTCCCAGGTCATGTGTTTGTGTTGGTGTTTGTGTTAGGCTTCGGCTTAGCCAAAAGTTTATTCTGGACCTGGGGACTATGAAAAGACCCCTGGTGGGGTAAGTGTATGTGTTAGTGTTGTGTGTCAGTTGACTACTCTAACCATTTGGAATTTCCAACACAATGTTTCTCATAAAAACAAGGAGTGTCGCAGTCTGTCTTTCCTCAACTCTCAGCCAAGAGAGACTGGCATACTGTAGTATTAATATCAGCCCTCTGATTACAATGAAGAGCAAGATGTACCGCTCTGTTCTGGGCCACTTGTATCTTAACTAGGTCTTTCTTTGCAGCACTTGACCATAATGGACAATAATCCAGATAAGATAAAACTAGAGCCTGCAGGACTTGCTTTGGGGAGTGTGGTGTCAAAAAAGCAGACCATCTCTTTATTACAGACAGACCTCTCCCCATCTTTACAACCACTGAATCTATATGTTTTGACCATGACAGTTTACAATCTAACACCAAGTAATTTAGTCTCCTCAACTTGTTCAACAGCCACACCATTCATTAAATCAAATCAAATCAACAATATTGTATAGGTCTTGGATGGCAGGAAGCTTGGCCCCAGTGATGTACTGGGCCATTACCACTACCCTCTGTAGTACCTTACGGTCAGATGCTGAGCAGTTGCCATACCAGGCGGTGATGCAACCGGTCAGGATGTTCTCGATGTTGCAGCTGTAGAACCTTTTGAGGATCTGGGTACCCATGCCAAATCTTTTCAGTCTCCTGGGGAGGAAAATGTTTTGTTGTGCCCTCTTCACGACTGTTTTGGTGCGTTTGGACCGTGATAGTTCGTTGGTGATGTAGACACCAAGAAACTTGACTCTCGACCCGCTCCACTACAGCCCTGTCGATGTTAATGAGGGCCTGTTCAGCCTGCCTTTTCCTGTAGTCCACGATCAGCTCATTTGTCTTGCTCACATTGAGGGAGAGGTTGTTGTCCTGGCACCACACTGCCAGGTCTCTGACCTCCTCCCTATAAGCGCTCATCGTTGTCGGTGATCAGGCCTACCACTGTTGTGTCGTCAGCAAACTTAATGATGGTGTTGGAGTCGTGTTTGGGTTAACAGGGAATACAGGAGAGGACTAAGTACACACCCCTGAGAGGCCCCAGTGTTAAGGATCAGCGTGGCAGATGTGCTGTTGCCTACTCTTACCACCTGGGGGCGGCCCATCAGGAAGTCCATGATCCAGTTGCAGAGGGAGGTTCTTAGTCCCATAGTCCTTAGCTTAGTGATAAGCTTCTTGGGCAATATGGTGTTGAACGCTGAGCTGTAGTCAATGAACAGCATTCTCACATAGGTGTTCCTTTTGTCCAGGTGAGAAAGGTCAGTGTGGAGTGTGATTGAGAGTGCGTCATCTGTGGATCTGTTAGGGCATTATGCGAATTGGAGTGGGTCTAGGGTGTCCGGGAGGATGCTGTTGATGTGAGCCATGTCCAGCCTTTCAAAGCATTTAATGGCTACCGACGTGAGTGCCACGGGGCGGTAATCATTTAGGCAGGTTACCTTCGCTTCCTTGGGCACAGGGACTATGGTGGTCTGTTTGAAACATGTAGGTATTACAGACTGGGTCAGGGAGAGGTTGAAACAGTTGGTCTGCTCTGAGTACACATCCTGGTAATCCGTCTGGCCCAGCGGCTTTGTGAATGTTGACCTGTTTAAAGATTTTGTTCCCATTGGTTACCAAGAGGGTGATCACACAGTCATCCAGAACAGCTGGTGCTCTCGTGTATGCTTTAGTGTTGCTTGCCGCGAAGCGAGTATAAAAGGCATTTAGCTCATCTGGTAGGCTCGTGTCACTGGGCAGCTCGCGTTTGGGTTTCCCTTTGTTTTTCGTAATAGTTTTCAAGCCCTGCAAACCGAGATTTGTGGATATAAATATGCATATTATCGAACAAAACATAAATGTATTGTGTAACATGTCATATGAGTGTCATCTGATGAAGATTTTCAAAAGGTTAGTGATTCTTTTTATCTCTAATTCTGCTTTTGTGACTCTTTCTTTGGCTGGGAAAAATGGCTGTGTTTTTTTTTTATTTGGTGGTGGTCTAACATAAATATATGTTATGTTTTCGCTGTAAAACATTTTAAAAATCGGACATGATGGGTAGATGAACAGGATGTTTATCTTTCATTTGCTGTATTGGACTTGTTCATGTGTGAAAGTTAAATATTTTTAAATAATATTTTTGAATTCCCTGCGCAACCTTTTCAGCTGAATGGGGGGGGGTTCCCCTAGGGGATCGCCTTGCCATAACTTAAAGTCCTCGGCCACTAGGAGCGCTGCTTCTGGATGAGCTGTTTGCTTATGACCTTACACAGCTGGTTGAGGACTTAGTGCCAGCATTGGTTTGGTGGTAAATAGACGGCTACGAATATTATAGATGAGAACTCTCTTGGTAGATAGTGTGGTCTACAGCTTATCATGAGGTACTCTACCTCAGGCGAGCAATACCTCGAGACTTCTTTAATATTAGACATCGCGCACCAGCTGTTATTGACAAATAAAGACACACCCCCACCCCTCGTCTTACCAGAGGTAGCGTCTCTGTTCTGCCAGGTCATGGAAAATCCTGCTAGCTGTAAATTGTCCATATCATCGTTCAGCCACAACTCAGTGAAACATAAGATGTTACTTAATTTGATGTCCCGTTTGGTAGGATAATCATAATCGTAGGTCAGCATTTTTATTTTCCAATGATTGCACTTTAGCAAGTAGAACGGATGGCAGTGGGAGTTTACGGACCCTTTTCCTGCGTCTTTTCTTCATGCAAAAGGCGGGGATCTGGGCCTGTTCCAGTGAAAGTAGGATATCCTTCTCGTCAGACTCGTTAAAGGAAACCGTTTCTTCAAGTCCGTGGTGAGTAATCGCTGTTCTGATGTCCAGAAGTTATTTTCAGTCATAAGAGATGGTAGCAGCAACATTATTTCTACCAAATACAATGCTCTAAGTTTTAGAAATGTTCAGGACTAGTTTATTACTGGCCACCCATTCCAAAACAGACTGCAACTCTTTGTTAAGGGTTTCAGTGACTACATTAGCTGTGGTTGCTGATGTGTATATGGTTGAATCATCAGCATACATGGACCCACATGCTTTGTTTAATGCCAGTGGCAGGTCATTGGTAAAAATAGAAAACAGTAGAGGTCCTAGAGAGCTGCCCTGTGGTACAACACAATTTACATATTTGACATTAGAGAGGCTTCCATTAAAGAAAACCCTCTGAGTTCTATTAGATAGATAGCTCTGAATCCATGATATGGCAGAGGTTGAAAAGCCATAACACATATGTTTTCTCAAGAACAAGGTTATGGTCAATAATATCAAATCCTGCACTGAAATCTAACAGTAGAGCTCCCACAATCTTCTTATTATCAATTTATTTCAACCAATCATCAGTCATTTGTGTCAATGCTGTAATTGTTGAATGTCCTTTCTTTTCCTGCTGAAAGTCTGTTGTTCATTTGTTTACATAGAAATAGCATTGTATTTGGTCAAACACCATTTTTTTCAAAAGTTTGCTAAGATCTGGCTGCAAGCTGATAAATCTGCTGTTAGAACCAGTAAAGGCAGCTTCATCACTCTTGGGTAACAGAAAGACTTTTGCTTTCCTCCAGGCCTGAAGACAAAGATTTTGCTCTATGCTCAGATTCGATGGAAAGATGGAGTTGAGTTTGTCTTTATGCCCATTATTTAATTGAAAGTACTCCAACATTTTATATCATTGATCTTGGCTTTATAATACAGTTTCTTATTTTTGTTGGTTTTAGTCACATCATTTCTCAGTTTGCAGCCAGTCAGATGTGCAGCCAGACTTATTAGCCACTTCCTTTTGCCTCCATCTCTTTCAACCATACAGTTTTTCAGTTCTTCATCAATCCATCGAGCCTTAACAGTTCTAACAGTCAGTTTCTTAACAGGTGCATGTTTATCAATAAATTAATTAAATGCAGTGTCTGGATGCTCCTTATTAATCACATCAGACCAACTAATATTTTTAACAGAGAGAGAGAGAGGTCATGCGCAGATAAGCTCCTACATTTTTCAGCATGTTTTTAAAAAATATATAGATTTAGGGATATATAAACTGGGATTTTTTTTTCACAAGGACTAATACAGGATACTACCCACCACAACATATCCTTCAGTTCAAGTCAAAACCAAACCTACAACCTGATTTTTGACAAAATTACCTGGAAGGATTTTGGAAGGATTTTTATTACCAAGGATTCTTACGGCAAAGGATTATCCAGCAAACTGTCCGACAAACCAGCAACCAGCAAAAGAAGCACAACAGATACCCAAAAATATCATCCAACCTGGAACTGAGTAAATAATGTTCTGTCTGTAGCTACTTCGAAAGTCTAGAATTAAATAACATTACAATAACCTCTATATATTTAACTTTTTAAAGACTTAATGCTCAGTTAAAAGACTACTAAGCTTGCTAGGAAAGTACAGACCCGGCTGCAACATTAATTAGCAGTGAAGTGAGAGGTGTGAAGCTACTGAGCCCAACAATGGCAGCAGAGTTCCTCCCCCACCCAATTGCAGAGGCCTCTTTGGCCCCCTGCTCCATGGCTTTCCCCTGTGCAGAGGTCACCACAGTACAGTATCCCTTGGAGATTAAAAATGACAAGGCACGGAAAGAGTACAAAGAGAAGCTCCTCATTGACAATCCAGTGACACATTTTGCTGACTGCTACAAAAATGGGAACATAAGCAACCTAATCTTCCACAAAGGCCATCCCTGGGCATGGCTCATAGCTATAAGAGCACACTACCACCCTTTTAAGAGAGAAGGTATTGGTGGAGGGTAGAACATCAGAATGGTATAAAACGAGACCCCGAGACTGAGACACCTTCTGTCAACCTGTACAACAATAGAACAGTGGTGGTGCAGGGCAGCTTTAAACCCTTTCAGCAGGACTTCCACAGAATCAAAGAGAGTGCACCACAGGAGATGCTCAGCAGGACTTCGATAGAATCAAAGAGAGAGCACCACAGGAGCAGCTTTAAACCCTTTCAGCAGGACTTCCGTAGAATCAAAGAGAGAGCACATCCCTGAGGAGAGCCTGTGTTGGTGGTGGAGTGGAGACAAAACACATCCCTGAGGAGAGCCTGTGTTGGTGGTGGAGTGTAGACAAAACACATCCCTGAGGAGAGACTGTGTTGGTGGTGGAGTGGAGACAAAACACATCCCTGAGGAGAGCCTGTGTTGGTGGTGGAGTGGAGACAAAACACATCCCTGAGGAGAGACTGTGTTGGTGGAGTGTAGACAAAACACATCCCTGAGGAGAGCCTGTGTTGGTGGTGGAGTGGAGACAAAACACATCCCTGAGGAGAGCCTGTGTTGGTGGTGGAGTGGAGACAAAACACATCCCTGAGAAGAGACTGTGTTGGTGGTGGAGTGGAGACAAAACACATCCCTGAGGAGAGACTGTGTTGGTGGTGGAGTGTAGACAAAACACATCCCTGAGGAGAGACTGTGTTGGTGGTGGAGTGGAGACAAAACACATCCCTGAGGAGAGACTGTTGGTGGTGGAGTGTAGACAAAACACATCCCTGAGGAGAGACTGTGTTGGTGGTGGAGTGGAGACAAAACACATCCCTGAGGAGAGCCTGTGTTGGTGGTGGAGTGGAGACAAAACACATCCCTGAGGAGAGACTGTGTTGGTGGAGTGTAGACAAAACACATCCCTGAGGAGAGCCTGTGTTGGTGGTGGAGTGGAGACAAAACACATCCCTGAGGAGAGCCTGTGTTGGTGGTGGAGTGGAGACAAAACACATCCCTGAGAAGAGACTGTGTTGGTGGTGGAGTGGAGACAAAACACATCCCTGAGGAGAGCCTGTGTTGGTGGTGGAGTGGAGACAAAACACATCCCTGAGGAGAGACTGTTGGTGGTGGAGTGTAGACAAAACACATCCCTGAGGAGAGACTGTGTTGGTGGTGGAGTTGAGACAAAACACATCCCTGAGGAGAGCCTGTGTTGGTGGTGGAGTGGAGACAAAACACATCCCTGAGGAGAGACTGTTGGTGGTGGAGTGTAGACAAAACACATCCCTGAGGAGAGACTGTGTTGGTGGTGGAGTTGAGACAAAACACATCCCTGAGGAGAGCCTGTGTTGGTGGTGGAGTGGAGACAAAACACATCCCTGAGGAGAGACTGTTGGTGGTGGAGTTGAGACAAAACACATTCCTGAGGAGAGACTGTGTTGGTGGTGGAGTGGAGACAAAACACATCCCTGAGGAGAGCCTGTGTTGGTGGTGTAGTGGAGACAAAACACATCCCTGAGGAGAGACTGTGTTGGTGGAGTGTAGACAAAACACATCTCTGAGGAGAGACTGTGTTGGTGGTGGAGTTGAGACAAAACACATCCCTGAGGAGAGACTGTGTTGGTGGTGGAGTGGAGACAAAACACATCCCTGAGGAGAGCCTGTGTTGGTGTTGCATATGTCCGACACGTGGGGACCTATTTTGACTCGCTGTGAGCATTGGCTCAGGAAGTCCAACAGCCACAAAACCAGCCCCCCATCTAAGGAGAAGTCCCGAATGAATCTTTGTGCCAGAATATAGGGCTAGACTGTGTTGAAGGCAGAAGAAAAGTCAACAAACAGAACCCTGACATGGGATTTGGCTCGAGATGTCTATAGATCATGTTAATACCCCCTCTAGATGTCTATAGACCATGTTAATACCCCCTCTAGATGTCTATAGACCATGTTAATACCCCCTCTATATGTCTATAGACCATGTTAATACCCCCTCTAGATGTCTATAGACCGTGTTAATACCCCCTCTAGATGACTATAGACCATGTTAATACTCCCTCTAGATAACTATAGACCATGTTAATACCCCCTCTAGATGTCTGTAGACCATGTTAATATCCCCTCTAGATGTCTATAGACCATGTTAATACCCCCTCTAGATGTCTATAGACATTGTTAATACCCCCTCTAGATGTCTATAGACCATGTTAATACCCCCTCTAGATGTCTGTAGACCATGTTAATATCCCCTCTAGATGTCTATAGACCATGTTAATACCCCCTCTAGATGTCTATAGACCATGTTAATACCCCCTCTAGATGTCTATAGACCATGTTAATACCCCCTCTAGATGTCTATAGACCATGTTAAGGAGTGTAAGAATGGCATCATCAACTCCTCTGCTCGGCTGATAGGCAAACTGAAATGGGTCGAGGAGCTTCTGGGTGATACTGAGAATATGACTTTTCACAATTTTCTCAAGGCATTTCCTTCCTAAGGATGTCAAGGCGACAGGGCGGTAGTCATTCAGCACAGAGGAATTAGATGCTTTAGGAATTGATATAATTATTGAGTTCTTCCACAATACTGGCACGTGCTGCTGGTCGAGTGAGGATTGGAAAATGTCTGTAAAAACACCAGCCAGTTGTTCAGCACAGTGCTTTAACACACTTATTTAGTCTGGGCTTTCGTATGTGTTACATCCCCTGAACAACTGAAGAACCTCAGACTGGTGAACAACAACTCTCTCCAACATCAGACTGCTGAACAACAACTCTCTCCAACATCAGACTGGTGAACAACAACTCTCTCTAACATCAGACTGTTGAACAACAACTCTCTCTAACATCAGACTGGTGAACAACAACTCTCTCCAACATCAGACTGGTGAACAACAACTCTCTCCAACATCAGACTGGTGAACAACAACTCTCTCCAACACCAGACTGTTGGACAACAACTCTCTCCAACATCAGACTGGTGAACAACAACTCTCTCCAACATCAGACTGGTGAACAACAACTCTCTCCAACACCAGACTGGTGAACAACAACTCTCTCCAACATCAGACTGGTGAACAACAACTCTCTCCAACATCAGACTGGTGGACAACAACTCTCTCCAACATCAGACTGGTGAACAACAACTCTCTCTAACATCAGACTGGTGAACAACAACTCTCTCCAACATCAGACTGGTGAACAACAACTCTCTCCAACATCAGACTGGTGAACAACAACTCTCTCCAACACCAGACTGTTGGACAACAACTCTCTCCAACATCAGACTGGTGAACAACAACTCTCTCCAACATCAGACTGGTGAACAACAACTCTCTCCAACACCAGACTGGTGAACAACAACTCTCTCCAACATCAGACTGGTGAACAACAACTCTCTCCAACATCAGACTGGTGGACAACAACTCTCTCCAACATCAGACTGGTGAACAACAACTCTCTCTAACATCAGACTGGTGAACAACAACTCTCTCCAACATCAGACTGGTGAACAACAACTCTCTCTAACATCAGACTGGTGAACAACAACTCTCTCCAACATCAGACTAGTGAACAACAACTCTCTCTAACATCAGACTGGTGAACAACAACTCTCTCAAACATCAAACTGGTGAACAACAACTCTCTCCAACATCAGACTGTTGAACAACAACTCTCTCTAACATCAGACTGGTGAACAACAACTCTCTCTAACATCAGACTGGTGAACAACAACTCTCTCCAACATCAGACTGGTGAACAACAACTCTCTCTAACATCAGACTGGTGAACAACAACTCTCTCCAACATCAGACTAGTGAACAACAACTCTCTCTAACATCAGACTGGTGAACAACAACTCTCTCTAACATCAGACTGGTGAACAACAACTCTCTCAAACATTTGTAATGATGCTTCCATTTGTTTTACCTGTTGTCTGTTTCAAATCTTGAGAAGAAAACATTCAGTTCATTAGCCATGTTCTGGCCCTCATATCTCCCAAGGTCAGCACTGGTTTTTCCCCTGCCTATGTGGGGGGCACTAGCCATGGATTTAATCCCTTGCCAGGCCACCCTTGCGTTTCCCTGAGGAGACGGTCCTCTCCACCCTTTGCTTGTATGCCTCCTTGTCCACCAGTATCTCTTTTGATCTCACGTTGTACATCTCTTAAAGCCTGTCTATCACCCACAGCATAAACTGATCTCACGTTGTACATCTCTTAAAGCCTGTCTATCACCCCCAGCATAAACTGCCGTCTTCCTATTATGTAGTGATTTTAGATGTTTTGATACTCAAGGCTTATTGTTAGGGAAGATTTGACAGGTGTTAGTGGAATAACTGACTCAACACAGAAGTTTACATAGTCTGAAACAACAGCTGTGAGTTCATCAAGATCACAGCTGCTGTCCTCAAATATCTCCCACATAGTACAGTCAAAACACCCCTGGAGACAAGTGTTATATCTCCCACATAGTACAGTCAAAACACCCCTGGAGACCAAATATCTCCCACATAGTACAGTCAAAACACCCCTGGAGACCAGATACCTCCCACATAGTACAGTCAAAACACCCCTGGAGACAAAATACCTCCCACACAGTACAGTCAAAACACCCCTAGAGACCCGATACCTCCCACATGGTACAGTCAAAACACCCCTAGAGACCCGATACCTCCCACACAGTACAGTCAAAACACCCCTAGAGACCAGATACCTCCCACATAGTACAGTCAAAACACCCTGGAGACCAAATACCAACCACATAGTAGTCAAAACACCCCTGGAGACCAGATACCTCCCACACAGTACAGTCAAAACACCCCTGGAGACAATTGTTATATCTCCCACATAATACAGTCAAAACACCCCTGGAGACCAAATACCTGCCACACAGTACAGTCAAAACACCCCTGGAGACGAAACGCCTCCCACATAGTAGTCAAAACACACCTGGAGACAAAACGCCTCCCACATAGTACAGTCAAAACAGCCCTGGAGACCAAATACCTCCCACACAGTACAGTCAAAACACCCCTAGAGATCCAATACCTCCCACACAGTACAGTCAAAACACCCCTGGAGACCAAATACCTCCCACACGGTACAGTCAAAACACCCTGGAGACCAAATACCAACCACATAGTAGTCAAAACACCCCTGGAGACCAAATACCTCCCACATAGTACAGTCAAAACACCCCTGGAGACCAGATACCTCCCACACAGTATAGTCAAAACACCCCTGGAGACCAGATACCTCCCACATAGTACAGTCAAAACACCGCTGGAGACAAGTGTTATATCTCCCACATAGTACAGTCAAAACACCCCTGGAGACCAGATACCTCCCACATAGTACAGTCAAAACACCCCTGGAGACCAAATACCTCCCACACGGTACAGTCAAAACACCCTGGAGACCAAATACCAACCACATAGTAGTCAAAACACCCCTGGAGACCAAATACCTCCCACATAGTACAGTCAAAACACCCCTGGAGACCAGATACCTCCCACACAGTATAGTCAAAACACCCATGGAGACCAGATACCTCCCACATAGTACAGTCAAAACACCGCTGGAGACAAGTGTTATATCTCCCACATAGTACAGTCAAAACACCCCTGGAGACCAGATACCTCCCACATAGTACAGTCAAAACACCCCTGGAGACCAAATACCTCCCACATAGTACAGTCCAAACACCCTGGATACCAAATACCTCCCACATAGTACAGTCAAAACACCCCTGGAGACCAGATACCTCCCACATAGTACAGTCATAACACCCCTGGAGACCAAATACCTCCCACACAGTACAGTCAAAACACCCTGGAGACCAAATACCACACACATAGTACAGTCAAAACACCCCTGGAGACAAAACGCCTCCCACATAGTACAGTCAAAACACACCTGGAGACAAAACGCCTCCCACATAGTACAGTCAAAACACACCTGGAGACCAAATACCTCCCACACAGTACAGTCAAAACACCCCTAGAGACCCAATACCTCCCACACAGTACAGTCAAAACACCCCTGGAGACCAGATACCTCCCACATAGTACAGTCAAAACACCCCTGGAGACCAGATACCTCCCACACAGTACAGTCAAAACACCCCTGGAGACCAGATACCTCCCACACAGTACAGTCCAAACACCCCTGGAGACAAGTGTTATATCTCCCACATAGTACAGTCAAAACACCCCTGGAGACCAAATACCTCCCACATAGTACAGTCAAAACACCCCTGGAGACCAGATACCTCCCACATAGTACAGTCAAAACACCCCTGGAGACCAAATACCTCCCACATAGTACAGTCAAAACACCCCTGGAGACCAAATACCTCCCACATAATACAGTCAAAACACCCCTGGAGACCAGATACCTCCCACATAGTACAGTCAAAACACCCCTGGAGACCAGATACCTCCCACACAGTACAGTCAAAACACCCCTGGAGACCAGATACCTCCCACATAGTACAGTCCAAACACCCCTGGAGACAAGTGTTATATCTCCCACATAGTACAGTCAAAACACCCCTGGAGACCAAATACCTCCCACATAGTACAGTCAAAACATCCCTAGAGACCAGATACCTCCCACATAGTACAGTCAAAACACCCCTGGAGACCAAATACCTCCCACATAGTACAGTCAAAACAAACCTGGATACAAAACACCTCCCACATAGTACAGTCAAAACACCCCTGGAGACCAAATACCTCTCACACAGTACAGTCAAAACACCCCTAGAGACCCAATACCTCCCACACAGTACAGTCAAAACACCCCTGGAGACCAAATACCTCCCACACGGTACAGTCAAAACACCCTGGAGACCAAATACCTCCCACACAGTACAGTCAAAACACCCCTGGAGACCAGATACCTCCCACACAGTACAGTCAAAACACCCCTAGAGACCAAATACCAATCACATAGCAGTCAAAACACCCCTAGAGACCAAATACCAATCACATAGTAGTCAAAACATCCCTGGAGACCAAATACCAACCACATAGTACAGTCAAAACACCATGGAGACCTAATACCAACCACAAAGTAGTCAAAACACCCCTGGAGACCAAATACCTCCCACATAGTAGTCATAACACCCCTAGAGACCCAATACCTCCCACACAGTACAGTCAAAACACCCCTGGAGACCAAATACCTCACACATAGTAGTCAAAACACCCCTGGAGACCAAATACCTCCCACACAGTACAGTCAAAACACCCCTAGAGACCCAATACCTCCCACACAGTACAGTCAAAACACCCCTGGAGACCAAATACCTCCCACATAGTAGTGAAAACACCCCTGAAGACCAAATACCTCCCACACGGTACAGTCAAAACACCCCTGGAGACCAGATACCTCCCACATGGTACAGTCAAAACACAAGGAACATAATATTTAACATACAATCTAGCTAAAAATACTTGAATCAGTTACAGAACCCATTGCCCTTTATGGTTGTGAGGTCTGGGGTCTGCTCACCAAACAAGAATTCACAAAATGAGACAAACACCCAATTCAGATTCTGCATGCTGAATTCTGCAAAAATATCCTCTGTGAACAATGTAAAACACCAAATAATGCATGCAGAGCAGAATTAGGCTTAAACACGCTAATAATCAAAATCCAGAAAAGAGACGTTCAATTCTACGACCACCTAAAAGGAAGCGATTCCCAAACCTTCCATAACAAAGCCATCACCTACAGAGAGATAAACCTGGAGAAGAGCCCCCTAAGCAAGCTGGTCCTGGGGCTCAGTTCACAAACACAAACAGACCTCACAGAACCCCAGTACAGCAACACAATTAGACCCAAACAAATCATGAGAAAACAAAAAGAGAATTACTTGACACATTGGAAAGAATTTAAAAAACTGAGCAAACTAGAATGCTATTTGGCCCTAAACAGAGAGGATAGCCTGCTGGTTAGAGCGTTGGACTAGTAACCGGAAGGTTGCAAGTTCCAAACCCCCGAGCTGACAAGGTACAAATCTGTCGTACAGGCAGGCAGGCAGGAAGAATACAATGTAATAAGATTTGATGGAGAGTTTAGGACATGAGTTGTTAGACAGACACACAGACTGCTTTTATGTGTCAATTGAACATGTGTTATACACATCTGCTGTGTGTGTGTGTGTGTGTGTGTGTGTGTGTGTGTGTGTGTGTGTGTGTGTCTGTGTCTGTGTCTGTGTCTGTGTCTGTGTCTGTGTCTGTGTCTGTCTGTCTGTCTGTCTGTCTGTCTGTCTGTCTGTCTGTCTGTCTGTCTGTCTGTCTGTCTGTGTGGGTGGTGAGTCAATAATGGAGAAACAGACATGTTGTTGCATGCCAGAGGTGCAACTGCACACACAGAGTAGAAGGCCAGCCAACTTCATTGCATTAGTTTGGGGATTTAGCTGTAAGGCAAAAACTGCTTGAGTCAACATTGATTCCACATCATTTGAACCAAAAAATGCAATGTGATGACGTTGAATCAACACGGAAAACTGATTGGATAGAAACAAGTCATCAACATAAGGACAGTTAGTCTTTCATCACCCAACTTTTAACCTCAATCTAACCGCATGGTGACCATTTTAGTTGATTTCATGTTGAATTCAGGTAAGTTGACAACTCAATGTAAAACAAAACTAGATGTTGAACTGACGTCTGTGCCCAGTGGGTCCTTCCTTCTTCCTCCTTTATCTCATGAAAACATTTCTATACATTTACTCAGCAGTTCAGAATAAGGTGCTGCTGGAATGACTGTGAATGTTTACACAATAACATGAATGACTGTGAATGTTTACACAATAACATGAATGACTGTGAATGTTTACACAATAACATGAATGACTGTGAATGTTTACACAATAACATGAATGACTGTGAATGTTTACACAATAACATGAATGACTGTGAATGTTTACACAATAACATGAATGACTGTGAATGTGAATGTTTACACAATAACATGAATGACTGTGAATGTTTACACAATAACATGAATGACTGTGAATGTTTACACAATAACATGAATGACTGAATGTTTACACAATAACATGAATGACTGTGAATGTTTACACAATAACATGAATGACTGTGAATGTTTACACAATAACATGAATGACTGTGAATATTTACACAATAACATGAATGACTGTGAATGTTTACACAATAACATGAATGACTGCAACAGGTGTAGTAGACCTCACAGTGAAATGCTGAATATAACAGGTGTAGTAGACCTCACAGTGAAATGCTGAATACAACAGGTGTAGTAGACCTCACAGTGAAATGCTGAATACAACAGGTGTAGTAGACCTCACAGTGAAATGCTGAATACAACAGGTGTAGTAGACCTCACAGTGAAATGCTGAATACAACAGGTGTAGTAGACCTCACAGTGAAATGCCGAATACAACAGGTGTAGTAGACCTCACAGTGAAATGTTGAATACAACAGGTGTAGTAGACCTCACAGTGAAATGCTGAATATAACAGGTGTAGTAGACCTCACAGTGAAATGCCGAATACAACAGGTGTAGTAGACCTCACAGTGAAATGTTGAATACAACAGGTGTAGTAGACCTCACAGTGAAATGCTGAATATAACAGGTGTAGTAGACCTCACAGTGAAATGCTGAATACAACAGGTGTAGTAGACCTTACAGTGAAATGCTGAATATAACAGGTGTAGTAGACCTCACAGTGAAATGCTGAATACAACAGGTGTAGTAGACCTTACAGTGAAATGCTGAATATAACAGGTGTAGTAGACCTCACAGTGAAATGCTGAATACAACAGGTGTAGTAGACCTTACAGTGAAATGCTGAATACAACAGGTGTAGTAGACCTTACAGTGAAACGCTGAATATAACAGGTGTAGTAGACCTTACAGTGAAATGCTGAATATAACAGGTGTAGTAGACCTTACAGTGAAATGCTGAATACTACAGGTGTAGACCTCACAGTGAAATGCTCACAAGCCCTTAGCCAACGATGCAAGAAAGAATGGGGGCGTGCTCGGTCCTCCTTTTCCTGTAGTCCACAATCAGCTCCTTTGTCTTGATCACATTAAGGGAGGGGTTGTTATCCTTGCACCACATTGTCAGGTCTCTGGCCTCCTGCCTATAGGCTGTCTCATAGTTGTCGGTGATCAGGCCCACCACTGTTGTGTCATCAGCAAACTTAATGATGGTGTTGGAGTTGTGCCTGGTCGTGCAGTCATGAGTGAACAGGGAGTACAGGAGGGGACTGAGCACGTACAGTCACTGTGGGGACGACGTCCTCGATGCACTTATTGATAAAGTCAGTGACTGATGTGGTGTATTCCTCACTGCCATCGGAAGAATCCCAGAACATATTCCAGTCTGTGCAAAACAGTCCTGTAGTTTAGCATCTGCTTCATCTGACCACTTTGTTATTCTAGTCACTGGTGCTTCCTGCTTTAATTTTAGATTGTAAGCAGGAATCAGGAGGATAGAGTTATGGTCAGATTTGCCAAATGGAGGGCAAGGGAGAGCTTTGTACGCGTCTCTGTGTGTGGAGTAAAAGTGGTGTAGAGTTGGTTTCCCTCTGACTGCACATTTAACCTTTTTTAACTGTGAGTGACTATTTGTGAATGCTTACAAAATAACATGAATGACTGCATATGTGAATGCTTAACATTCATTTCTTAAAAGAAGCCGGAGGAATTTACAGTTTGACAAGAAGAACAGATAAAGACATTGGGACGCCACTCCCAGATCAGCACACTATGTTAGTAGAGTCTCTCTCTGTATCCTGCTAGGCTGTCAAAACAGCCCAGAACACTATGTTAGTAGAGTCTCTCTCTGTATCCTGCTAGGCCGTCAAAACAGCCCAGAACACTATGTTAGTAGAGTCTCTCGCTGTATCCTGCTAGGCTGTCAAAACAGCCCAGAACACTATGTTAGTAGAGTCTCTCTCTGTATCCTGCTATGCTGTCAAAACAGCCCAGAACACTATGTTAGTAGAGTCTCTCTCTGTATCCTGCTAGGCTGTCAAAACAGCCCAGAACACTATGTTAGTAGAGTCTCTCTCTGTATCCTGCTAGGCTGTCAAAACAGCCCAGAACACTATGTTAGTAGAGTCTCTCTCTGTATCCTGCTAGGCCGTCAAAACAGCCCAGAACACTATGTTAGTAGAGTCTCTCGCTGTATCCTGCTAGGCTGTCAAAACAGCCCAGAACACTATGTTAGTAGAGTCTCTCTCTGTATCCTGCTATGCTGTCAAAACAGCCCATAACACTATGTTAGTAGAGTCTCTCTCTGTATCCTGCTAGGCTGTCAAAACAGACCAGAACACTATGTTAGTAGAGTCTCTCTCTGTATCCTGCTAGGCTGTCAAAACAGCCCAGAACACTATGTTAGTAGAGTCTCTCTCTGTATCCTGCTAGGCTGTCAAAACAGCCCAGAACACTATGTTAGTAGAGTCTCTCTGTATCCTGCTAGGCCGTCAAAACAGCCCAGAACACTATGTTAGTAGAGTCTCTCGCTGTATCCTGCTAGGCTGTCAAAACAGCCCAGAACACTATGTTAGTAGAGTCTCTCTCTGTATCCTGCTAGGCTGTCAAAACAGCCCAGAACACTATGTTAGTAGAGTCTCTCTCTGTATCCTGCTAGGCTGTCAAAACAGACCAGAACACTATGTTAGTAGAGTCTCTCTCTGTATCCTGCTAGACTGTCAAAACAGCCCAGAACACTATGTTAGTAGAGTCTCTCTCTGTATCCTGCTAGGCTGTCAAAACAGACCAGAACACTATGTTAGTAGAGTCTCTCTCTGTATCCTGGTATGCTGGCAAAACAGTCAGACATGCACAGACAGGAATCAGGATAGAAAGACTGACTGATACAAGTGGGGGTAGGAGCCTCCCTGTATGTTTTACTAATCCCAGGGTCAAGGGCCCTCCTATACTAAAGGGCAGACTGGTCTTCTTTAGGAGTTCTGACTAGTTAGGAATGGGTAGAGTTCTGACTAGTTAGGGCTGGGTAGAGTTCTGACTAGTTAGGGCTGGGTGGAGTTCTGACTAGTTAGGGCTGGGTGGAGTTCTGACTAGTTAGGGCTGGGTGGAGTTCTGACTAGTTAGGGCTGGGTAGAGTTCTGACTAGTTAGGGCTGGGTGGAGTTCTGACTAGTTAGGGCTGGGTGGAGTTCTGACTAGTTAGGGCTGGGTAGAGTTCTGACTAGGTAGGGCTGGGTGGAGTTCTGACTAGTTAGGGTTGGGTGGAGTTCTGACTAGTTAGGGCTGGGTGGAGTTCTGACTAGTTAGGGCTGGGTAGAGTTCTGACTAGTTAGGGCTGGGTGGAGTTCTGACTAGTTAGGGTTGGGTGGAGTTCTGACTAGGGCTGGGTGGAGTTCTGACTAGTTAGGGCTGGGTGGAGTTCTGACTAGTTAGGGCTGGGTGGAGTTCTGACTAGTTAGGGTTGGGTGGAGTTCTGACTAGGGCTGGGTGGAGTTCTGACTAGTTAGGGCTGGGTGGAGTTCTGACTAGTTAGGGCTGGGTGGAGTTCTGACTAGGGCTGGGTGGAGTTCTGACTAGTTAGGGCTGGGTGGAGTTCTGACTAGTTGATTGGTAGACGTTGATTGGTAGACGTTGATTGGTAGATGTTGATTGGTAGATGTTGATTGGTAGACGTTGATTGGTAGATGTTGATTGGTAGATGTTGATTGGTAGATGTTGATTGGTAGACGTTGATTGGTAGACGTTGATTGGTAGATGTTGATTGGTAGACGTTGATTGGTAGACGTTGATTGGTAGACGTTGATTGGTAGACGTTGATTGGTAGACATTGATTGGTAGACGTTGATTGGTAGATGTTGATTGGTAGACGTTGATTGGTAGACGTTGATTGGTAGATGTTGATTGGTAGACGTTGATTGGTAGATGTTGATTGGTAGACGTTGATTGGTAGATGTTGATTGGTAGATGTTGATTGGTAGATGTAGGCTCTATATTTATGGGCTGTGTTATTATTAACAGATTATTGTGCAGAATGAACTAAATCAGAATTGACCTTCCTTAGAAAAACTGTAGCAGCTGTATTTTATTAGCTGGAGAGACGACAGAGACGAACCCTGGTGTTAAGGAAGCAGCCGCACCAGGGCCGGCCCTCGCTTTTTGGAGGCCCTACGTGAGAGTTCCTGCCATTCTACAGCATTTTTTTTACCCAGACACCGAGCCTGTATGTTTATTTATTTATTTATTATTTCACCTTTATTTAACCAGGTAGGCTAGTTGAGAACAAGTTCTCTTTTGCAACTGCGACCTGGCCAAGATAAAGCGCAGCAATTTGACACATACAACAACACAGAGTTACACATGGAATAAACAAAACATACAGTCAATAATACAGTAGAACAAAAGAAAACAAAAAAGTCTATATACAGTGAGTGCAAATGAGGTAAGATAAGGAAATAAATAGGCCATGGTGGCAAAGTAATTACAATATAGCAATTAAACACTGGAATGGTAGATCGGCAGAAGATGAATGTGCAGGTAGAGATACTGGGGTGCAAAGGAGCAAATTAAATAAATAAATACCAGTATGGTGATGAGGTGGGTAGATAGATGGGCTGTTTACAGATAGGCTAAGTACAGGTGCAGTGATCTGTAAAATGCTCTGACTGTCACGTTCTGACCTCTATTTCCTTTGTTTTTTGTATTTATTTAGTATGGTCAGGGCGTGAGTTGGGTGGGCAGTCTATGTTCGTTTTTCTATGTTTTGGGTCAGTTCTATGTTTTCGGCCTAGTATGGTTCTCAATCAGAGGCAGGTGTCATTAGTTGTCTCTGATTGAGAATCATACTTAGGTAGCCTGGGTTTCACTGTTTGTTTGTGGGTGATTGTTCCTGTCACTGTGTTTGTTTTCACAGGATAGGCTGTATAGGTTTTCACGTTCCGTTTGTTGTTTTTTGTAGAGTTAAGTTATTTCATGTATCGTTCAGTTTCCATTAATTAAAGAACATGAGTAACCACCACGCTGCGCTTTGGTCCGCTTCTTCTCCTCCTATAGACGAACACCGTTACAGAATCACCCACCACAACAGGACCAAGCGGTGTGGTAATGGGCAAAGGAGAAAGCAGCAGCAGGAGCAGCGCGAGGAGGATTGGACATGGGAGGACGAACTAGACGGTAAAGGACCTTGGGCTCAGCCAGGAGAGTATCGCCGCCCCAAGGAAGAACGGGAGGCGGCGAAAGCGGAGAGGCGCTGGTATGAGGAGGCAGCGCGGCGTCGTGGATGGAAGCCCGGGAGTCAGCCCCAAAAATTTCTTGGGGGGGGGCTAACAGGGAGTATGGCTACGCCAGGTAGGAGACCTGAGCCAACTTCCTGTGGTTACCGGGGGGCTAGAGAGACCGGGCAGGCACCGTGTTATGCTGTGGAGCGCACGGTGTCCCCAGTGCGGGTGCACAGCCCGGTGCGGTACATTCCAGCTCCGCGTATCGGCCGGGCTAGAGTGGGCATCGAGCCAAGTGCCATGAAGCCGGCTCTACGCATCTGGTCTCCAGTGCGTCTCCTTGGGCCGGCTTACATGGCACCAGCCTTGCGCACGGTGTCCCCGGTTCGCCTGCATAGCCCAGTGCGGGCTATTCCACCTCGCCGCACTGGCAGGGCGACCGGGACCATTCAACCGGGTAAGGTTGGGCAGGCTCGGTGCTCAAGAGCTCCAGTGCGCCTGCACGGCCCGGTCTATCCGTCACCACCTCCACACCCCAGCCCTCCGGTGGCAGCTCCCCGTACCAGGCTGTCTCTCCGGCCCATCCGTCCAGAGCCTTCCTCCTCTCCAGCGCTGCCGGAGTCTCCCGCCTCTCCGGCGCTACCAGAGCCTTCCTCCTCTCCAGCGCTGCCGGAGTCTCCCGTCTGTCCGGCGCCTCTGCCGGAGCCTCCCGCCTGTCCGGCGCCTCTGCCGGAGCCTCCCGCCTGTCCGGCGCCGCTGCCGGAGACTCCCGCCTGTCCGGCGCCTCTGCCGGAGCCTCCCGCCTGTCCGGCGCCTCGGCCGGAGCCTCCCGCCTGTCCGGCGCCTCTGCCGGAGCCTCCCGCCTGTCCGGCGCCTCTGCCGGAGCCTCCCGCCTGTCCGGCGCCTCTGCCGGAGCCTCCCGCCTGTCCGGCGCCTCTGCCGGAGCCTCCCGCCTGTCCGGCGCCTCTGCTGGAGCCTCCCGCCTGTCCGGCGCCTCTGCTGGAGCCTCCCGCCTGTCCGGCGCCTCTGCCGGAGCCTCCCGTCTGCCCAGCGCCGCCCGTCTGCCCAGCGCCGCCCGTCTGCCCAGCGCCGCCAGCGCCGCCCGTCTGCCCAACGCCGCCAGCGCCGCCCGTCTGCCCAGCGCCGCCAGCGCCGCCCGTCTGCCCAGCGCCGCCAGCGCCGCCCGTCTGCCCAGCGCCGCCAGTGCCGCCCGTCTGACCAGCGCCGCCAGTGCCGCCCGTCTGCCCAGCGCCGCCAGTGCCGCCCGTCTGCCAGGAGCCGCCAATGCCGCCCGTCAGCCAGGGGCCGCCAGTGCCGCCCGTCAGCCAGGGGCCGCCAGTGCCGCCCGTCAGCCAGGGGCCGCCAGTGCCGCCAGTCAACCAGGGGCCGCCAGTGCCGCCCGTCAGCCAGGGGCCGCCAGTGCCGCCAGTCAACCAGGGGCCGCCAGTGCCGCCAGTCAGCCAGGGGCCGCCAGTGCCGCCAGTCAGCCAGGGGCCGCTAGAGCCCCTCCGCCCGGAGCAGCTGCCCCTCTGTCCCGAGCAGCTGTCCCTCTGTCCCGAGCAGCTGTCCCTCTGTCCCGAGCAGCTGTCCCTCTGTCCCGAGCAGCTGCCCCTCTGTCCCGAGCAGCTGCCCCTCTGTCCCGAGCAGCTGCCCCTCTGTCCCGAGCAGCTGCCCCTCTGTCCCGAGCAGCTGCCCCTCTGTCCCGAGCTGCTGCTTCACCTCTGTCCCGAGCTGCCCCTCTGTCCCAAGCAGCCCCTCTGTCCAGTGGGGTCATTGAGAGGGGTGGGCATGGGGAGTAAGCCACGGAGGCGGACAATACGGCGGACTAAGACAATGGCGAAGTGGGGTCCGCGTCCCGCGCCAGAGCCGCCACCGCGGACAGACGCCCACCCAGACCCTCCCCTATAGGTCAAGGTTTTGCGGCCGGAGTCCGCACCTTTGGGGGGGGGTACTGTCACGTTCTGACCTCTATTTCCTTTGTTTTTTGTATTTATTTAGTATGGTCAGGGCGTGAGTTGGGTGGGCAGTCTATGTTCGTTTTTCTATGTTTTGGGTCAGTTCTATGTTTTCGGCCTAGTATGGTTCTCAATCAGAGGCAGGTGTCATTAGTTGTCTCTGATTGAGAATCATACTTAGGTAGCCTGGGTTTCACTGTTTGTTTGTGGGTGATTGTTCCTGTCACTGTGTTTGTTTTCACAGGATAGGCTGTATAGGTTTTCACGTTCCGTTTGTTGTTTTTGTAGAGTTAAGTTATTTCATGTATCGTTCAGTTTCCATTAATTAAAGAACATGAGTAACCACCACGCTGCGCTTTGGTCCGCTTCTTCTCCTCCTATAGACGAACACCGTTACAGAGACAGCTGGTGCTTAAAGCTAGTGAGGGAGATGTGAGTCTCCAGCTTCAGAGATTTCTGCAATTCGTTCCAGTCATGGTTAGCAGAAAACTGGAAGGAAAGACGACCAAAGGAGGAATTGGCTTTGGGGGTGACCAGTGAGGTATACCTGCTGGAGCGCGTGCTATGAGTGGGTGCTGCAATGTTGACCAGTGAGCTGAGATAAGGCGGGGCTTTACCTAGCAGAGACTTGTAGATAACCTGTAGCCAGTTGGTTTGGCGACGAGTATGAAGCAAGGGCCAACCAACGAGAGCGTACAGGTCGGTAATGGTGGGTAGTGTATGGGGCTTTGGTGACAAAACGGATGGCACTGTGATAGACTGAATCCAGTTTGTTGAGTAGAGTGTTGGAGGCTATTTTATAGATGACATCACCGAAGTCGAGGATCGGTAGGATGGTCAGTTTTACGAGGGTATGTTTGGCAGCATAAGTGAACGATGCTTTGTTGCGATATAGGAAGCCGATTCTAGATTTGATTTTGGATTGGAGATGCTTAATGTGAGTCTGGAAGGAGAGTTTACAGTCTAACCAGACACCCAGGTATTTGTAGTTGTCCACGTATTCTAAGTCAGAGCCGTCCAGAGTAGTGATGCTGGACGGGCGAGCAGGTGCGGGCAGCGATCGATTGAAAAGCATGCATTTAGTTTTACTTGCGTTTAAGAGCAGTTGGAGGCCACGGCAGGTGAGTTGTATGGCATTGAAGCTCGTCTGGAGGTTAGTTAACACAGTGTCCAAAGAGGGGCCAGACGTATACAGAATGGTGTCGTCTGCGTAGAGGTGGATCAGAGAATCACCAGCAGCAAGAGCAACATCATTGATGTATACAGAAAAGAGAGTCGGCCCGAGAATTGAACCCTGTGGCACACCCATAGAGACTGTCAGAGGTCCAGACAACAGGCCCTCCGATTTGACACACTATCAGAGAAGTAGTTGGTAAACCAGGCGAGGCAATCATTTGAGAAACCAAGGCTGTCGAGTCTGCCAATAAGAATGTTGTGATTGACACAGTCGAAAGCCTTGGCCAGGTCGATGAATACGGCTGCACAGTAATGTCTCTTATCGATGGTGGTTATGATGTCGTTTAGAACCTTGAGCGTGGCTGAGGTGCACCCATGACCAGCTCTGAAACCAGATTGCATAGCGGAGAAGGTATGGTGGGATTCTAAATGGTTGGTGATCTGTTTGTTAACTTGGCTTTCAAAGACCTTAGAAAGACAGGGTAGGATAGATATAGGTCTGTAGCAGTTTGGGTCTAGAGTGTCACCCCCTTTGAAGAGGGGGATGACTGCGGCAGCTTACCAATCTTTGGGAATCTCAGACGATTCGAAAGAGAGGTTGAACAGGCTAGTAATAGGGGTTGCAACAATTTCGGCAGATAATTTTTGAAAGAGAGGGTCCAGATTGTCTAGCCCGGCTGATTTGTAGGGGTCCAGATTTTGCAGCTCTTTCAGAACATCGGCTATCTGGATTTGGGTAAAGGAGAAATGGTGGGGGCTTTGGCGGGTTGCTGTGGAGGGTTCCGGGCAGTTGACCGGGGTAGGGGTAGCGATGTGGAAAGCATGGCCAGCCGTAGAGAAATGCTTATTGAAATTCTCAATTATAGCGGATTTATCGGTGGTAACAGTGTTTCCTTGCCTCAGAGCAGTGGGCAGCTGGGAGGAGGTGCTCTTATTCTCCATGTACTTTACAGTGTCCCAGAACTTTTTTGTATGTCTTCGTAGGAGACGAGATATTCCCATGTGACTATACATATGATGGGGAAATTATACCAATATAGATGTGGTAATGATATGCCACATAAAAGTGATCAGGCATCTTAGTAAGAGGATTGGTACCTATGTCCTGGTCAGGCATCTTAGTAAGAGGATAGGAGCCTACAGTTGAAGTCTGAAGTTTACATACACTTAGGTTGGAGTCATTAAAACTCGTTTTTCAACCACTCCACAAATTTCTTGTTAACAAACTATAGCTTTGGCAAGTCTGTTAGGGCATCTACTTTGTGCATGACACAATTAATTTTTCCAACAATTGTTTACAGACAGATTATTTCACTTATAATTCACTGTTTCACAATTCCAGTGGTTCAGAAGTGTACATACACTAAGTTGTCTGTGCCTTTAAACAGCTTGGAAAATTGCAGAAAATGATGTCATGGCTTTAGAAGCTTATGATAGGCTAAGTAATATAATTTGAGTCAATTTGAGTCAACCTGTGGATGTATTTCAAGGCCAACCTTCAAACTCAGTGCCTCTTTGCTTGTCATCACGTGAAAATCAAAAGAAATCAGCCAAAATTGGAGACCTCCACAAGTCTGGTTCATCCTTAGGAGCAATTTCCAAACGCCTGAAAGTACCACATTCATCAAATCAAATTTAAAAATGTATTTATATAGCCCTTCGTACATCAGCTGATGTCACAAAGTGCTGTACAGAAACCCAGCCTAAAACCCCAAACAGCAAGCAATGCAGGTGTAGAAGCACGGTGGCTAGGAAAAACTGCCTAGAAAGGCCAGAACCTAGGAAGTAACCTAGAGAGGAACCAGGCTATGAGCGTGGCCAGTCCTCTTCTGGCTGTGCCGGGTGATTATAACAGAACATGGCTCAAGATGTTCAAATGTTCATAAATTACCAGCATGGTCAAATAATAGTAATCACAGTGAACAGGTCAGGGTTCCATAGCCGCAGGAAGAACAGTTGAAACTGGAGCAGCAGCACGGCCAGGTGGACTGAGGACAACAAGGCTCAGGTCCTCAGAGAGAGAGAAAGAAAGAAAGAAAGAGAGAATTAGAGAGAGCATACTTAAATTCACATAGGACACCGGATAAGACAGGAGAAATACTCCAGATACAACAGACTGACCCTAGACCCCGACACATAAACTACTGCAGCATAAATACAAGAGGCTTAGTTCATCTGTACAAACAATAGTACGCAAGTATAAACACCATGTGACCACGCAGCCGTCATACCGCTCAGAAAGGAGAGGCGTTCTGTCTCCTAGAGATGAACGTACTTTGGTGCGAAAAGTGCAAATCAATCCCAGAACAACAGCAAAGGACCCTGTGAAGATGCTGGAAACAGGTACAAAAGTATCTATATCCACAGTAAAACGAGTCCTATATCAACATAACCTGAAAGGCTATTCAGCAAGGAAGAAGCCACTGCTCCAAAACCGCCATAAAAAAGCCAGACTATGGTTTGCAACTGCACATGGGGACAAAGGTCGTTCTTTTTGGAGAATTGTCCTCTGGTCTGATGAAACAAAAATATAACTGTTTGGCCATAATGACCATTGTTATGTTTGGAGGAAGAAGGGGGAGGCTTGCAAGCCTAAGAACACCATCCCAACCGTGAAGCACGGGGGTGGCAGCATCATGTAGTGGGGGTGTTTTGCTGCAGGAGGGACTGGTGCACTTCAAAAATTACATGGCAGCATGAGGTAGGAAAATTATGTGGATATATTGAAGCAACCTCTCAAGACATCAGTCAGGAATTTAAAGCTTGGTTGCAAATGGGTTTTCCAAATGGACAATGACCCCAAGCACACTTCCAAAGTTGTGGTAAAATGTCTTAAGGACAACAAAGTCAATGTATTGAAGTGGCCATCACAACGCCCTGACCTCAATCATATAGAACATTTGTGGGCAGAACTGAAAAAGCTTGTGCGAGCAAGGAGGCCTACAAACCTGACTCAGTTACACCAGCTCTGTCAGGAGGAATGGGCCAAAATTCACCCAATTTATTGTGGGAAGCTTGTGGAAGGCTACCCAAAACGTTTGAACCAAGTTAAACAATTACAGGCAATACAACCAAATACTAATTGAGTGTATCTAAACTTCTGACCCACTGGGAATGTGATGAAAGAAATAAAAGCTGAAATAAATAATTCTCTCTACTATTATTCTGACATTTCACATTCTTAAAATAAAGTGGTGATCCTAACTGACCTAAGACAGGGAATTTTTACTGGGATTAAATGTCAGGAATTGTGAAAAACTGAGTTTAAATGTATTTGGCTAAGGTGTATGTAAACTTCCGACATAAACTGTGTTTCCTGATCAGGACATAGGCCCCCATCCTCTTACTCTGTCCTGATCGAGCATCTTAGGCCCCTATCCTCTTACTAAGATTCTTTGTAAGGTGATGGGAAGGGATGAACAAGGGGGTGATGAACCAGGCCTGGGAGATGATAACGCAAAGGGTGATGAACCAGGCCAAGGAGGCAATGAACAAGGAGGTGATGAACCAGGAGGTGATGAACCAGGCCAGGGAGATGATAAACCAGGAGGTGATGAACCAGGCCAGGGAGATGATAAACCAGGAGATGATGAACCAGGAAATGATTAACCAGGAGATGATTAACCAGGAGGTGATGAACCAGGACAGGGAGATGATAAACCAGGAGGTGATGAACCAGGCCAGGGAGATGATAAACCAGGAGGTGATGAACCAGGCCAGGGAGATGATAAACCAGGAGGTGATGAACCAGGAGATGATTAACCAGGAGGTGATGAACCAGGAGATGATTAACCAGGAGATGATTAACCAGGAGGTGATGAACCAGCAAATGATTAACCAGGAGGTGATGAACCAGGAAATGATTAACCAGGCTGGGGAGGTGATGAACCAGGAGGTGATGAACCAGGAGGTGATGAACCAGGAGGTGATGAACCAGGAAATGATTAACCAGGCCGGGGAGGTGATGAACCAGGAAGTGATGAACCAGGAGGTAAGTTAGTAAAGTTAGTCTAGCTAGCTACATTTTCAGATGTTACACATTTCTAATTTTGAAATAAAGTATTTTCATTTCAAGTTCAAATAATACCATTCTATTGTTTGAGGAGAGTGCACAGTTTTGAATTTGAAAAATTATTATAAATCAATTAGGCACATTTGGGCAGTCTTGATACAACATTTTGAACAGAAATGCAATGGTTCATTGGATCAGTCTAAAACGTTGCACATTAACTGTTGCCATCTAGTGGCCAAAATCTAAATTGCACCTGGGCTGGAATAATACATTATGGCCTTTCTCTTGCATTTCAAAGATGATGGTACACAAAAATACAATAAAAACAGTTTTTTTTTTTTTTTGTATTATCTTTAACCAAATCGAATGTGTTATATTCTCCTATGTTCCTTTCACATTTCCACAAACTTCAAAGTGTTTCCTTTCAAATGGTACCAGGAATATGAATATCCTTGCTTCAGTTCCTGAGCTACAAGCAGTTAGATTTTAGACAAAAATGGGGAAAAAAAGGGACAAATCCTTAAGAGGTTTTAATTGAAATGCATTCCACCTCATCAATCAAATCATATCAAATTGTATTTGCCACATACACATGGTTAGCAGATGTTAATGGTCACATACACATGGTTAGCAGATGTTAATGCAAGCGTAGCGAAATGCTTGTCCTTCTAGTTCCGAAGAAGCAGTAATATCTAACAAGTAATCTAACCTAACAATTTCACAACAACTACCTTATACACACAAGTGTAAAGGAATTAATGATAATATGAACCTAAAAATATATGAATGAGTGATGGTACAGAACGGCATAGGGAAGATGCAGTAGATGGTATAGAGTACAGTATGCACATATGAGATGAGTAATGTAGGGTATGTAAACATTATATAAAGTGGCATTGTTTAAAGCGGCTAGTGACATTTATTACATACATTTTTTCATTATTAAAGTGGCTGGAGTTGAGTCAGTATGTTGGCAGCAGCCACTCAATATTAATGATGGCTGTTTAACAGTCTGATGGCCTTGAGACAGAAGCTGTTTTTCAGTCTCTCGGTCCCTGCTTTGATGCACCTGTACTGACCTCACCTTCTGGATGATAGCGGGGTGAACAGGCAGTGGCTTGGGTGGTTGTTGTCCTTGATGTCCTTGATGGGTGAGATAAAAAATATATATATTTAATCAATATTGAGTGCAGGCTGTAACTAAACAAAATATGGAATAAATCAAGGGGTATGAATGCTTTCTGAAGGCACTGTAGCTCTGCACAGATTCTGTCAGACTTGGGTCCTGACTCAAGACAAAAAATAATGGTGTTCCTAAAAAGGTCCAGTAGCCAAGACAACAAATATAAACTCCACCTAGACACCGTTGCCCTAGAGCACACAAAAAATTACACCTACCTCGGCCTAAACATCAACACCACAGGTAACTTCCACAAGGATGTGAACAATCTGAGAGACAAGGCAAGAAGCGCCTTCTACGCCATCAAAACTCAACAACCCAATTAGGATCTGACTAAAAACACCCATTGCCCTATGTGGTTGTGAGGTCTGGGATCATGAAATGTGTTTATTTACCTTTATCTACTATTTATGCTACAACTATTTGCACATTACTTACACACTAGACATAGTTGATTATATTTCACCGGAAATGTCTTTATCTTTTTGAGTGCAATATTTACTGTTTAATTCGAATCGGTTTTGTTGATGTGTCTTCTCACTTTTATTTCACTTACTTTGCCAATGTAAACCCGTTTCCCATGACAATGAAGCACTTTGAATTGAATTTGAATTGATCCCATGGAGGCTGGCCAATAGGCGGACGAGTGGGCGATCCTGGGGCAGCAGTGGGCGGACCGGGAGCAGGGAGTGGGACCAGGGATGTGGTTGCAGTGCAGGGCAACAGGCAGCGGTGCAGGACGACAGGCATCCAGATTGACACATTGGTGGAGAGAAAGTAAGTGACTGATTTATTCTATTCTATTGACTGAAGGATCTATCCAACTCACTAATGTTGTGTTTGGTTAGGGTATCTGTTTGAAGGTGTAATCTGAGTTGCCAGCATTCATTCTCTCGATTTGCTTTCAAAGGTAGGCTAAACTAGACACGCAGTCTTCCATTACCCCGAATGTAGGCTAAATAATACATATTGTTAAGGAAAATCCGAAGTTACACAAAATGAACCTTATTGTCCACTGTCCAGAACATCGCGTTATTACTTTGGTATTTTAGTTTACAGTTTACCAGTGTAGCATATCAAGGTTAGGTTATTACAAATGAGGCGTGTGTGTGTTAACCTGTTGTGGACACAATTGTACCATCCAGTAGAAATAATTGTTCCTTCCTGCTTCCCTAATACTGGGATATTTTCCCATGGAACTAAGTGAATTGTCCTTGCACGGTTCTTATATCCCATCATAACTTTCATAAAACCGTGTGTTGTTTCATAAAACTGTGTGTTGTTTCATAAAACCGTGTGTTGTTTCATAAAACCGTGTGTTGTTTCATAAAACTGTGTGTTGTTTCATAAAACCGGGTGTTTCATAAAAACGTGTGTTGTTTCACCAACAAAGGGCTAGATGATACACAACATTACATTAGACATAACAGCCGTAACAGCAGATGTTCAGTTGCTCGGCAGGCAGTGTATCAGTCTGTATTCTAGCCTACAGAGAGAGAAGGATATGATCCGTCTGCAGGACAGACAGACAGGGAGGACAGCGCGTGGTCAATGACAATGTGGGGAATGAATGACGTATTGTCTGTGGATGCTCTGCCATGAGGAGCAGTCATATGCTCCCCTACTCTCTCTGTTTCTCTCTGTCTCTGTCTCTCTCTCTCTCTTTCTCTCTCTCTCTCTCTCCATCTCTCCCTTACTCTCTCTCTCTCCCTTACTCTCTCTCTCTCTCCCTTACTCTCTCTCTCTCCCTTACTCTGTCTGTCTCTCTCTCTCTCTCTCTCTCTCTTACTCTCTCTCTGTCTGTCTCATTCTGTCTCTCTCTCTCTCTCTCTCTCTCTTACTCTCTCTCTGTCTGTCTCATTCTGTCTCTCTCTCTCCGTCTCTCCCTTACTCTCTCTCTCTCCCCTACTCTCTCTCTCTCTCTCTCCTTTACTCTCTCTCTCTCCCTTACCCTGTCTGTCTCTCTCTCTCTTACTCTCTTACTCTCTCTCTCCCTTACTCTCTCTCTCTCTCTCTCTCTCTCTGTTTTATTTGTTATCATTAGTCCCCATTGTCCATTCTTTCCTGGTTAGTGAAATATAGCCTAAAGCCAAAACATTCCCAGTTTGGAAAACAATGATCAATGAGACACAGCCTACAGCTAAATGTATTTCTCTTGGCACCTTTCAGAGCGAGGGCATCTCCCTGGTAATCCATTCATTAGATGCATTACTATTATACATCACTTACACATTACATGAAAAGTAAAACACAATCATATGAAATGAAAACATTCTTCAGTAAAAAAGCCTGAATTTGGTTGTGATGCAACTCAACCCCTCTGGCTGCAACTTTGTTGTGTCTGTGTGTGGGTGTATGTGTGTGGATGTGTGTGAGTGTTCCCTCTAAGGGATCCAGGCTGCTACTACAGCTAGTGCTGCTCCTGAAACAGACAGCCGGTGAGTCAGCAGAACCAAGGACACATTCCTAACTGTAACCCTTCTCCGAGAGAACTTGACGTTCTAGGGGATGTTGGACTGCTGCCAATCTCTACACAGTTTTACACATTTTGCAGTGTTTAAAGGGATACTTCAGGATTTTGGCAATGAGTCCCTTTATCTACTTCCCCAGAGTCAAATGGACTTGTGGATAGAATTTGTATGTCTTTGTGTCCAGTTTGAAGGAATTTAGAGGTAATTTCAAAAGGACTGGAAGTCTATTGGTATCTGGTAGCATGCTAGTTTAAATGATGTCATGCTGCTTGCTTAGCGAGCATCACTTCCCCCTGGTTCAGCCCATACCTGGCGAGGCCTCGGGACCAGTGGTGGAAGAAGTACCCAACTGTCCTACTGTAGTAAAAGTAAAGATACCTTCATAGAAAATGACTCAAGTAAAAGTCACCCAGTGTAATACTACTTGAGTAAAAGTCTAAAAGTATTTGGTTTAAAATATTCTTAAGTATCAAAAGTAAAAGTATAAATAATATAAAAAAATCCCTATATTAAGCAAACCAGACAGCACCATTTTCTTGTTTTTTTACTTTACTGAAATCCAGGGACACTCCAACACTCCGACATCATTTACAAACAAATCATTTGTGTTTAGTGAGTCCTCCAGATCAGAGGCAGTAGGGATGACCAGGGATGTTCTCGGTTTAGTGAGTCCTCCAGATCAGAGGCAGTAGGGATGACCAGGGATGTTCTCTGTTTAGTGAGTCCTCCAGATCAGAGGCAGTAGGGATGACCAGGGATGTTCTCTGTTTAGTGAGTCCTCCAGATCAGAGGCAGTAGGGACGACCAGGGATGTTCTCTGTTTAGTGAGTCCTCCAGATCAGAGGCAGTAGGGATGACCAGGGATGTTCTCTGTTTAGTGAGTCCTCCAGATCAGAGGCAGTAGGGACGACCAGGGATGTTCTCTGTTTTGTGAGTCCTCCAGATTAGAGGCAGTAGGGATGACCAGGGATGTTCTCTGTTTAGTGAGTCCTCCAGATCAGAGGCAGTAGGGATGACCAGGGATGTTCTCTGTTTAGTGAGTCCTCCAGATCAGAGGCAGTAGGGACGACCAGGGATGTTCTCTGTTTAGTGAGTCCTCCAGATCAGAGGCAGTAGGGATGACCAGGGATGTTCTCTGTTTAGTGAGTCCTCCAGATCAGAGGCAGTAGGGACGACCAGGGATGTTCTCTGTTTAGTGAGTCCTCCAGATCAGAGGCAGTAGGGATGACCAGGGATGTTCTCTGTTTAGTGAGTCCTCCAGATCAGAGGCAGTAGGGATGACCAGGGATGTTCTCTGTTTAGTGAGTCCTCCAGATCAGAGGCAGTAGGGATGACCAGGGATGTTCTCTGTTTAGTGAGTCCTCCAGATCAGAGGCAGTAGGGATGACCAGGGATGTTCTCTGTTTAGTGAGTCCTCCAGATCAGAGGCAGTAGGGATGACCAGGGATGTTCTCTGTTTAGTGAGTCCTCCAGATCAGAGGCAGTAGGGATGACCAGGGATGTTCTCTGTTTAGTGAGTCCTCCAGATTAGATGCAGTAGGGATGACCAGGGATGTTCTCTGTTTAGTGAGTCCTCCAGATCAGATGCAGTAGGGATGACCAGGGATGTTCTCTGTTTAGTGAGTCCTCCAGATCAGAGGCAGCAGGGATGACCAGGGATGTTCTCTGTTTAGTGAGTCTGCCAGATCAGAGGCAGTAGGGATGACCAGGGATGTTCTCTGTTTAGTGAGTACTCCAGATCAGAGGCAGTAGGGATGACCAGGGATGTTCTCTGTTTATTGAGTCCTCCAGATCAGAGGCAGTAGGGATGACCAGGGATGTTCTCTGTTTAGTGAGTCCTCCAGATCAGAGGCAGTAGGGATGACCAGGGATGTTCTCTGTTTATTGAGTCCTCCAGATCAGAGGCAGTAGGGATGACCAGGGATGTTCTCTGTTTAGTGAGTCCTCCAGATCAGAGGCAGTAGGGATGACCAGGGATGTTCTCTGTTTAGTGAGTCTCATCAGATCAGAGGCAGTAGGGATGACCAGGGATGTTCTCTGTTTAGTGAGTCCTCCAGATCAGAGGCAGTAGGGATGACCAGGGATGTTCTCTGTTTAGTGAGTCCTCCAGATCAGAGGCAGTAGGGATGACCAGGGATGTTCTCTTGATAAGTGAATTTGACCATTTTCCTGTCCTGCTAAGCATTCAAAATGTAACAGGTACATTTGGGTGTCAGGGACAATGTCCAATGTTTTCTTCAGGAATGTAGTGAAGGTAAAGTAGAAGTTGTCAAAAATATAAATAGTAAAGGCCAGATACCCAGAAAAATGACGTAGTTCTTTAAAGTATTTTTACTGAAGTACTTAATACTATAATACTTAATACTATAATCCTATAATATTTTAATACTATAATACTATAATACTTAATAATATAATAATTGATACTATAATGCTATAATACTTAATACTATAATACATAATACTATAATACTCAATACTTAATACTATAATACTTTGATACTATAATACTATAATACTATAATACTTTAATACTATAATACATTAATACGTTAATACTTAATAATATAATACTTTAATACTATACTATTATAATATGTTAATACTATCTTACTCTAATATTTTCATACTATAATACTATAATATTGTAATTCTATAATACTATAATAGTTTAATACTATAATATTATAATACTTAATACTATAATACTATAATATTTTAATACTATAATACTTAATACTATAATACTATAATATTTTAATACTGTAATACTATAATACTTAATACTAAAATATTGTAATACTATAATATTTTAATACCATTATACTTAATACTAGAATACTAGAATATTTTAATACTATAATACTTAATACTATAATACGTAATACTATAATATTGTAATACTATAATACGTAATACTATAATATTTTAATACTATAATACTAAAATATTTTAATACTATAATACTATACTATTTTAATACTATAATACTATAATAATTAATACTATAATACTATACTACTTAATACTATAATACTTAATACTATAATACTATAATATTTTAATACTATAATATTTTATTACCATAATACTATAATACTTAATACTATAATACTATAATATTTTAATACTACAATACTATAATACTTAATACTATAATATTTTAATACTGTAATACTATAATACTTAATACTATAATATTTTAATACTTTAATACTTAATACTATAATACTTAATACTATAATCCTATAATATTTTACTACTATAATACTATAATCCTAAAATATTTTGATACTATAATATTTGAATACTATAATACTATAATACCTAATACTATAATAATTGATACTATAATACTAGAATACTTAATACTATAATACTTAATACTATAATATTTTAATACTATAATACTATAATACTTAATACTATAATACTATAATATTTTAATACTATAATACTTAATACTATAATATTTTAATACTATAATACTTAATACTATAATACTTAAAACTATAATACTACACATGGCCACACTCTACAGAGTGTATAAAGTAGTTGATTATATTGTTACATTTTGAGTGTTAAAGTACCACTACATTACACTTGCCTGTAACAGTGTTCTTTCGATCCACACTTTAAAAAATAAAATCTATTTGTTTCAACTAAATATGATTCAGTAACTGGTTCCACAAACTTTTTTGTTGTTTTTCTCAACTTTTTTAGTTGGTCAACATTTAGCTCCAATGTTTGAAGAAATTCAGTCAACTTAAAGGATGTGTTTGCTCAAATTGTCTCATATGTTCATTCAACTAGAAATTATTGTAACTTACTTTTTAAAAAAGGCTCTGGAATTAGTTACAAACACAGTGCTTTTAGCATCTAATATTTTTAACCGACAGTACATATTTAACACACGTTGACATTGTGCATGTTCATTTACACAGCAATTAATATTCAACATGTCCTCACGTGGGATTTGAACTCACAACCTGTTGGTTCACAGCATTCGAATCTTCCTGCTATCCTCTATGTCTGGATCGGTGACTGATTTTTGCACTTCAAAGTAAATCTCTTTTAAAAGTACACTCAAGAAAACCATTTTATTTATCATAGTGATTAAGAAGTAACATGCCTCACCAATATTAGATAACTACAATGAAAAATCTCAAATTGCTAAAATAAGTAAATTAAATCAATGATGAGAGAATAGTCTGATGAACTGGTAATTGACACAGACATGGAATGCAATGAGCCAAGAACTTGTTGAAATCCCATTGGAGGATATGTTCAAATCAGATGTTATTGGTCATATACACATGGTTATCAGATGTTATTGGTCACATGGTTAGCAGATGTTAATGGTCACATACACATGGTTAGCAGATGTTATTGGTCACATGGTTAGCAGATGTTAATGGTCACATTCACATGGTTATCAGATGTTATTGGTCACATGGTTAGCAGATGTTATTGGTCACATACACATGGTTAGCAGATGTTAATGGTCACATACACATGGTTAGCAGATGTTAATGGTCACATACACATGGTTAGCAGATGTTAATGCGAGTGTAGCGAAATCCTTGTGCTTCTAGTTCCGACAGTGCAGTAATATCTAACAAGTAATCTAACAATTCCCCAACAACTACCTAATACACACAAATCTAAGTAAAATAATGGAATAAGAATATATAAATATAAATAAATGGGTGAGCGATGTGGGGTAGCCCAGTGGTTAGAGCATTAGGCCAGTAACTGAAAGGTTGCTGGATCAAATCCCCGAACTGACAAGGTAAATATCTGTTCTTCTGCCCCTGAACAAGGCAGTTAACCCACTGTTCCTCGGTAGGTTGTCATTGTAAAATAAGAATTTGTTCTTTACTGACGTGCTTAACTAAAAATGTCGGAGTGACATAGTTTAAGATGAAATAGATAGTATAGAATACATATGAGATGAGTAATGCAGGATAAATATTATTAAAGTGACTAGTGTTCCATTTATTAAAGTGGCCAATGATTTAAAGTCTGTATGTATGGCAGCAGCCTCTCTGAGTTAGTGATGGTTATTTAACAGTCTGATGGCCTTGAAGATGTTTTTCAGTTTTTATTACTGTGTAGTTGAACATGCAAAATGTAATCGTGTGTATCAAGTATGTTGAAAACATAAAGGCCGTGGAAGGGGTTAATGCAGTGCAACACTAGTTTTGGTCTAGAGTTAACTCCTATTAGTGTTAAACACATACACTGTACAGGAAGTCATTTGGTGTGTAGTTTTAACACTGTGATGCCATATTTCCATTTCTTTTCAAGTGAATTGTAGAGTCACCATCCATGACTGTATTTGTTAGTGACAGAGACATGGTTGTTGAATTCTTTCATTTTTAAAGGCCTGTGGCGTTTACCAAATTATTATATGGTTGAATGCTATCATTAAAATGTAACTTTATGAAAATAATTTACATATACTGAACAAAAATATAAACTCAACATGTAAAGTGTTGGTCCCATGTTGCATGAGCTGAAATAAAAGATCCCTGAAATGTTCCATACGAACAAAAGTTTTATATCTCTCACATTTGTTTACCTCGGTGTTAGTGAGCATTTCTCCTTTGCCAATACAAAAGATCCCCGAAATGTTCTGTACGCACAAAAATGTCTCTCATATTCTGTACACAAATGTAGTAAACATTACGCTCACAAAAGCTCCAAAAGAATAAAGACATTTCAAATGTAACTATATATGTACACAGTGTTGTCAACAAACAGGTCACTGACCATCTCGAATCCCACCGTACCTTCTCCGCTGTGCAATCTGGTTTCCGAGCCGGTCACGGGTGTACCTCAGCCACGCTCAAGGTACTAAACGATATCATAACCGCCATCGATAAAAGACAGTACTGTGCAGCCGTCTTCATAGACCTTGCCAAGGCTTTCGACTCTGTCAATCACCGTATTCTTATTGGCAGACTCAGTAGCCTCGGTTTTTCGGATGACTGCCTTGCCTGGTTCACCAATTACTTTGCAGACAGAGTTCAGTGTGTCAAATCGGAGGGCATTCTGTCCGGTCCTCTGGCAGTCTCTATGGGGGTGCCACAGGGTTCAATTCTCGGGCCGACTCTTTTCTCTGTATATATCAATGATGTTTCTCATGCTGCGGGCGATTCCCTGACCCACCTCTACGCAGACGACACCATTCTATATACTTCCGGCCCGTCCTTGGACACTGTGCTATCTAACCTCCAAACGAGCTTCAATGCCATACAGCACTCCTTCCGTGGCCTCCAACTGCTCTTAAACGCTAGTAAAACCAAATGCATGCTTTTCAACCGTTCGCTGCCTGCACCCGCACGCCTGACCAGCATCACCACCCTGGATGGTTCCGACCTTGAATATGTGGACATCTATAAGTACCTAGGTGTCTGGCTAGACTCTAAACTCTCCTTCCAGACCCATATCAAACATCTCCAATCGAAAATCAAATCAAGAGTCGGCTTTCTATTCCGCAACAAAGCCTCCTTCACTCACGCCGCCAAACTTACCCTAGTAAAACTGACTATCCTACCGATCCTCGACTTCGGCGATGTCATCTACAAAATTGCTTCCAACACTCTACTCAGCAAACTGGATGCAGTTTATCACAGTGCCATCCGTTTTGTCACTAAAGCACCTTATACCACCCACCACTGCGACTTGTATGCTCTAGTCGGCTGGCCCTCGCTACATATTCGTCGCCAGACCCACTGGCTCCAGGTCATCTACAAGTCCATGCTAGGTAAAGCTCCGCCTTATCTCAGTTCACTGGTTACGATGGCAACACCCATCCGTAGCACGCGCTCCAGCAGGTGTATCTCACTGATCATCCCTAAAGCCAACACCTCATTTGGCCGCCTTTCGTTCCAGTTCTCTGCTGCCTGTGACTGGAACGAATTGCAAAAATCGCTGAAGTTGGAGACTTTTATCTCCCTCACCAACTTCAAACATCTGCTATCTGAGCAGCTAACCGATCTCTGCAGCTGTACATAGTCTATTGGTAAATAGCCCACCCATTTTCACCTACCTCATCCCCATACTGTTTTTATTTATTTATTTTTCTGCTCTTTTGCACACCAATATCTCTACCTGTACATAACCATCTGATCATTTATCACTCCAGTGTTAATCTGCATAATTGTAATTATTCGCCTACCTTCTCATGCCTTTTGCACACAATGTATATAGACTCCCCTTTTTTCTACTGTGTTATTGACTTGTTAATTGTTTACTCCATGTGTAACTCTGTGTTGTCTGTTCACACTGCTATGCCTTATCTTGGCCAGGTATCAGTTATAAATAAGAACTTGTTCTCAACTAGCCTACCTGGTTAAATAAAGGTGAAATAAAATAAAAAAATGTGCAAATAGTTACAAGTACAAAGGGGAAAATAAATCAACATAAATATAGGTTTTCACTTTTCTTGTGGCAACAGGTCACAAATCTTGCTGTAATGATTGCACACTGTGGTATTTCACCAAATAGATATGTGAGTTTATCTTTTAATTGTTTGTGGATCTGGGTAATCTGAGGGAAATATGTCTCTCTAATATGGTCATACATCTGGCAGGAGGTTAGGAAGTGCAGCTCAGTTTCCACCTCATTTTGTGGGCAGTGTGCAAATATCCTGTCTTCTCTTGAGAGCCATGTCTGCCTACGGCGGCTTTTCTCAATAGCAAGGCAATGCTCACTGAGTCTGTATATAGTCAAAGCTTTCCTTAAGTTTGGGTCAGTCACCGTGGTCAGGTATTCTGCCACGGTGTACTCTCTGTTTAGGGCCAAATAGCATTCTAGTTTACTCAGTTTTTTTGTTAATTAAGGTTTGGGAATCGCTTTCCTTTAGGTGGTTTCAGAATTGAACGTCTCTTTTCTGGATTTTGATAATTAGCGGGTATCGGCCTAATTCTGCTCTGCATGCATTATATGGTGCTTTACATTGTTCACTCGCTCTCTTTTCCTTTCATCATCCCCCACGCTCTATAACCCCCCTCTCTCTTCTCTCATTTTCTCTCTCCCTCTCTCCTGCTCTCCAGACTCAGTGTGATCAGAGGAGTGTTTCTCTGGTAGAAACTAAAGATGGCGGGAAAGATACCTAAAGATGAGATGGAGGAGCTCAGAGAGGCCTTCCAGAAAGTTGGTGAGTGCATTCAATACACAACATGACCGAAAGTATGTGGACACCTGTTTGTCGAACATCTCATTCCAATATCATGGCCATTAAAATGGAGTTGGTCCCCCCCCTTTGCTGCTATAGCAGCCTCCACTCTTCTGGAAAGGCTTTCCACTAGATGTTGGAACATTGCTGCTATAACAGCCTCCACTCTTCTGGGAAGGCTTTCCACTAGATGTTGGAACATTGCTGCTATAACAGCCTCCACTCTTCTGGGAAGGCTTTCCACTAGATGTTGGAACATTCCTGCTATAACAGCCTCCACTCTTCTGGGAAGGCTTTCCACTAGATGTTGGAACATTGCTGCTATAACAGCCTCCACTCTTCTGGAAAGGCTTTCCACTAGATGTTGGAACATTGCTGCAGTGACTTGATTCCATTCAGCCACAAGAGCATTAGTGAGGTCGGGCACTGATGTTGAGGGTGATTAGGTCTGGCTCGCAGTCGGCGTTCCAATTCATTCCAAAGGTGTTTGATGGTGTTGAGGTCAGGGCTCTGTGCAGGCCAGTCAAGTTCTTCCACACCGATCTTGACAAACCATTTCTGTATGGACCTGGCTTTGTGCACGGCATTGTCATGTTGAAACAGGAAAAGGCCTTCCTCAAACTGTGGCCACAAAGTTGGAAGCACAGAATCGTCTAGAATGTCATTGTATGCTGTCGCGTTAAGATTTCCCTTCACTGGAACAAAGGGGCCCGAAACATGAAAAACAGCCTCAGACCATTATGTCTCCTCCACCAAACTTTACAGTTGGCACTATGCATTGGGGCAGGTAGCGTTCCCCTGGCATCTGCTAAACCCAGATTCGTCTGTCAAACTGCCAGATGGTGAAGTGTGATTCGTCACTCCAGAGAACGCGTTTCCACTGCTCTAGAGTCCAATGGCGGCGAGCTTTACACCACTCCAGCCAACGCTTGACATTGGGCATGGTGATCTTAGGCTTGTGTGCGGCTGCTCAGCCATGGAAACCCATTTCATGAAGCTCCCGACGAACAGTTCCTCTGCTGACGTTGCCTCCAGTGGCAGGTTGGAACCCGGGAGTGAGTGTTGACAGATTATTTTTATGCGCTACTCGCTTCAGCACTCGGTGGTCCCGTTCTGTGAGCTTGTGTGGCCTGCCACTTTGCGGCTGAGCCGTTGTTGCTCCTAGACGTTTCTACTTTACAATAACAGCACTTACAGTTGACCGGGGAAGCTGTAGTAGGGAAGAAATTATACGAACTGACTTGTTGCAAAGGTGGCATCCAACGACGGTGCCACGTTGAAAGCCACAGAGCTTTTCAGTAAGGAGATTCTACTGCCAATCTTTGTCTATGGAGATTGCATGGCTGTGTGTTCGATTTTATACACCTGTCAGCAACGGGTGTGGCTGAAATAGCTTAATCCACTAATTTGAAGGGGTGTCATACCTTTGTATAGATAGTGTACAATGTATATGTGCATATACAGTGTATTCAGTGTGAGGTGTTTTCCTCATGGAAACAGACTGCAAGTGATCCAGTCTGTGATTGTAGTAAATCACAAGATTGTCAAATCTTCCCTCTGATCACAATGTTATATAAAGTTGAAGTCAGAAGTTTACATACATTAACCAAATACATTTAAACTCAGTTTTTCACAATTACTGACATTTAATCCCAGTAAAAAATTTCTGTTTTAGGCCAGTTAGGATCACCACTTTATTTTAAGAATGTGAAATGTCAGAATAATAGTAGAGAGAATGATTAATTTCAGATTTGATTTCATTCATCACATTCCCAGTGGATCAGAAGTTTTCATACACTCAATTAGTATTTGGTAGCATTGCCTTTACATTGTTTAACTTGGGTCAAACGTTTCAGGTAGCCTTCCACAAGCTTCCCACAATAAGTTGGGTGAATCTTGGCCCATTCCTCCTAACAGAGCTGGTGTAACTGAGTCAGGTTTGTAGGCCTCCTTGCTCGCACACGCTTTTTTAGTTCTGCCCACAAACTTTCTAGAGGGTTGAGGTCAGGGCTTTGTGATGGCCACTTCAATACCTTGACTTTATTGTCCTTAAGCCATTTTGCCACAACTTTGGAAGTATGCTTGGGGTCATTGTCCATTTGGAAGACCCATTTGCGACCAAGCTTTAACTTCCTGACTGATGTCTTGAGATGTTTTTTCAATATATCCACATAATTTTCCTACCTCATGATGCCATCTATTTTGTGAAGTGCACCAGTCCCTCCTGCAGCTGAGCACCCCCACAACATGATGCTGCCATCCCCGTGCTTCACGGTTGGGATGGTGTTCTTCGGCTTGCAAGCCTCCCCCTTTTTCCTCCAAACATAACGATGGTCATTATGGCCAAACAGTTATATATTTTTTTCATCAGACCAGAGGACATTTCTCCAAAAAGTACGATCTTTGTCCCCATGTGCAGTTGCAAACCGCAGTCTGGCTTTTTTTCTGGCGGTTTTGGAGCAGTGGCTTCTTCCTTGCTGAGCTGAGCGGCCTTTCAGGTTCTGTCGATATAAGACTCATTTTACTGTGTGGATATAGATACTTTTGTACATGTTTCCTCCAGCATCTTCACAGGGTCTTTGGCTGTTCTTCTGGGACTGATTTGCACTTTTCGCACGAAAGTACGTTCATCTCTAGGAGACAGAACGCGTCTCCTTCCTGAGCGGTATGATGGCTGAGTGGTCCATGGTGTTTATACTTGCGTACTATTGTTTGTACAGATGAACGTGGTACCTTCAGGCATTTGGAAATTGCTCCCAAGGATGAACCAGACTTGTGGAGGTCTACAATTTTTTTTCTAATGTCTTGGCTGATTTCTTTTGATTTTCCCATGATGTCAAGCAAGGAGGCACTGAGTTTGAAGGTAGGCCTTGACATTTATCCACAGGTACACCTCCAATTGACTAAAATGATGTCAATTAGCCTATCAGAAGCTTCTATAGCCGTAAAGCTGTTTAAATGCACAGTCAATTTAGTGTATGTAATCTTCTGACCCACTGGAATTGTGATACAGTGGATTATAAGTGAAATAATCTGTTACTTGTGTCATGCACAAAGTAGATGTCCTAACAGACTTGCCAAAGCTATAGTTTGTTAACAAGACATTTGTGGAGTGGTTGAAAAACAAGTTTTAATGACTCCAACATAAGTGGATGTAAACTTCTGACTTCAACTGTACATAACAACACAACTGCTCATTGCTTTCTCTCTTTCTCCACACCTTTCTCTCCATTTCTCTCTCTCTCTCCCTCTCTCCCCCCTTTCTCCCTCCCTCTCTCCCTCCCTCTCTCCCCTGTTTCCCTCCCTCCCTCCCTCCCTCCCTCCACCTCTCCCCCCTCTCCCCGCTTTCCCTCTCTCCCTTTCTCCCTCTCTCCCTCTTCTCTCTCTCCTCTGTCTCTCCCCCCTCTCTGTCTCTCCCTCCCTCTCTCCCTCTCTCCCCCTCTCTCTCCCTCATCCTCTCCCTCTCTCCCCCCTCTCTCCCTCTCTCCTACCTTTCTCCCTCCCTCCCTATCTTCTCCCTCCCTATCTCCCCTCTCTCTCCAGATACTAACAGTAATGGTTTTATCTGTGACTTGGAGCTGACTGACCTGTTTAAAGAAGCTAATCTACCGTTGCCGGGATACAAGGTCAGAGAGATCATTAAAAAACTGGACCGCAACAAAGACAACCAGATCAGCTTCGACGAGTTCCTCTCGGTGAGTCCACACACACACACACACACACACACACACACACACACACACACACACACACACACACACACACACACACACACACACACACACACACACACACACACACACATACACACACACACACACACACACACATACACACACACACACACACACACCCACACACACACACACACACACACACACACGTGTTATAGGCTGTCAGTGTTGCAAGCAGCCAGGGTTCATGGGAAGGACTTATAGTCATTTGTTTGTATTTGCATTCGTTTTTTGAGAGTGGCTTCCGATCCAACATTTCTGGATCCCTGTTCCGGACAGCTAAGGTCCTGAAGCCTCTGTGCATGTGCAGAATTCTTCGGTCTCTGTTCTACTCTGGTGAATGGGGATGGTTTAATCCAATTAGATCATAGCTGAAATATTTGATGATATTATTGAAAATAACAGAACTGAATATACACAGAATAACTCAAGAAGATCCCCGTCAAACTGATGAAATCAAATGGTTGTTATGCAGATGGAATATTAAACTTTAAAGCTGGAAGAATTATGATTCACGATTGACAGTGAGAAATGTGAAGAGGGTGACCACAGAAATGTGAAGAGAGAGTGACCACAGAAATGTGAAGAGGGTGACCACAGAAATGTGAAGAGAGGGTGACCACAGAAATGTGAAGAGAGGGTGACCACAGAAATGTGAAGAGGGTGACCACAGAAATGTGAAGGGAGGGTGACCACAGAAATGTGAAGAGAGAGTGACCACAGAAATGTGAAGGGAGGGTGACCACAGAAATGTGAAGAGAGTGACCACAGAAATGTGAAGGGAGGGTGACCACAGAAATGTGAAGAGGGTGACCACAGAAATGTGAAGAGGGTGACCACAGAAATGTGGAGAGGGTGACCACAGAAATGTGGAGAGGGTGACCACAGAAATGTGAAGGGAGGGTGACCACAGAAATGTGAAGGGAGGGTGACCACAGAGGTAAAACAGAAGGTGATTCAGCTCTTCCGTTACCTACTGATCCACAGCATGAGGATCTATCAGACATGAGACAGGCTCATGGTCAGGTGATGAGGTCGTCCTATCAGACATGAGACAGGCTCATGGTCAGGTGATGAGGTCGTCCTATCAGACATGAGACAGGCTCATGGTCAGGTGATGAGGTCGTCCTATCAGACATGAGACAGGCTCATGGTCAGGTGATGAGGTCGTCCTATCAGACATGAGACAGGCTCATGGTCAGGTGATGAGGTCGTCCTATCAGACATGAGACAGGCTCATGGTCAGGTGATGAGGTCGTCCTATCAGACATGAGACAGGCTCATGGTCTGGTAATGAGGCCGTCCTATCAGACATGAGACAGGCTCATGGTCAGGTGATGAGGTCGTCCTATCAGACATGAGACAGGCTCAAGGTCTGGTGATGAGGTCGTCCTATCAGACATGAGACAGGCTCACGGTCAGGTGATGAGGTCGTCCTATCAGACATGAGACAGGCTCAAGGTCTGGTGATGAGGTCGTCCTATCAGACATGAGACAGGCTCATGGTCTAGTGTTGAGGTCATCCTATCAGACATGAGACAGGCTCATGGTCTAGTGTTGAGGTCGTCCTATCAGACATGTGACATGTATAACATGTGTTTATACAGATCGCCAAGGAGCTGAAGGGTGATGACATAGCTAAGAGCTTCCGGAAGGCCATCAACAGGAAGGAGGGGATTCTGGCTATAGGAGGAACCAGTGAGCTGTCCAGTGAAGGAACACAACACTCATTCTCAGGTAGCACAGCCGTCTTAGTGTGTTATTAACCCCAGTGTGGTTGTGTTATTAACCCCTAGCGTGGTTGTGTTATTAACCCTCAGTGTGGTTGTGTTATTAACCCAGTGTGGTTGTGTTATTAACCCCCAGTGTGGTTGTGTTATTAACCCCCAGTGTGGTTGTGTTATTAACCCCCAGTGTGGTTGTGTTATTAACCCAGTGTGTGTTATTAACCCCCAGTGTGGTTGTGTTATTAACCCAGAGTGGTTGTGTTATTAACCCAGTGTGGTTGTGTTATTAACCCAGTGTGGTTGTGTTATTAACCCAGTGATGTTGTGTTATTAACCCAGTGTATGTTATTGACCCCCAGTGTGGTTGTGTTATTAACCCCCAGTGTGGTTGTGTTATTAACCCAGTGTGGTTGTGTTATTAACCCCCAGTGTGGTTGTGTTATTAACCCAGTGTGGTTGTGTTATTAACCCCCAGTGTGGTTGTGTTATTAACCCAGTGTGGTTGTGTTATTAACCCAGTGTGGTTGTGTTATTAACCCAGTGTAGTTGTGTTATTAATCCAGTGTGGTTGTGTTATTAACCCCCAGTGTGGTTGTGTTATTAACCCCCAGTGTGGTTGTGTTATTAACCCAGTGTGGTTGTGTTATTATCCCCCAGTGTGGTTGTGTTATTAACCCAGTGTGGTTGTGTTATTAACCCCCAGTGTGGTTGTGTTATTAACCCCCAGTGTGGTTGTGTTATTAACCCCGTGTGGTTGTGTTATTATCCCCCAGTGTGGTTGTGTTATTAACCCAGTGTGGTTGTGTTATTATCCCCCAGTGTGGTTGTGTTATTAACCCAGTGTGGTTGTGTTATTAACCCAGTGTGGTTGTGTTATTATCCCCCAGTGTGGTTGTGTTATTAACCCTGTGTGGTTGTGTTATTAACCCAGTGTGGTTGTGTTATTAACCCAGTGTGATTGTGTTATTATCCCCCAGTGTGGTTGTGTTATTAACCCAGTGTGGTTGTGTTATTAACCCAGTGTGGTTGTGTTATTATCCCCCAGTGTGGTTGTGTTATTAACCCAGTGTGGTTGTGTTATTAACCCCCAGTGTGGTTGTGTTATTAACCCCCAGTGTGGTTGTGTTATTAACCCAGTGTGGTTGTGTTATTATCCCCCAGTGTGGTTGTGTTATTAACCCAGTGTGGTTGTGTTATTAACCCCCAGTGTGGTTGTGTTATTAACCCCCAGTGTGGTTGTGTTATTAACCCTGTGTGGTTGTGTTATTAACCCAGTGTGGTTGTGTTATTAACCCAGTGTGGTTGTGTTATTATCCCCCAGTGTGGTTGTGTTATTAACCCAGTGTGGTTGTGTTATTAACCCAGTGTGGTTGTGTTATTATCCCCCAGTGTGGTTGTGTTATTAACCCAGTGTGGTTGTGTTATTAACCCCCAGTGTGGTTGTGTTATTAACCCCCAGTGTGGTTGTGTTATTAACCCAGTGTGGTTGTGTTATTATCCCCCAGTGTGGTTGTGTTATTAACCCAGTGTGGTTGTGTTATTAACCCAGTGTGGTTGTGTTTTGTAGAGGAGGAGCGTTATGCGTTTGTTAACTGGATCAATGCAGCGCTGGAGAAGGACCCTGACTGTAAACACGTCCTCCCTATGAACCCCAACACCCCCAACAGTTTGTTCACTGCTGTAGGAGACGGCATCATCCTCTGGTGAGAACACACACACATTGTTTTTCTGTCGTCTTAGCAGACGCTCTGATCCACAGCAACTTACAGGAACAATTAAGTGCCACACATCACCATCCCCACCAGTTGACTGCAATGTCTGTCTCTCCTGTTGTCCTGCAGTAAAATGATCAACCTGTCAGTCCCAGACACCATTGATGAGAGAACAATCAATAAGAAGAAGCTCACTCCCTTCACCATACAGGTGGGTCTAAGAGCTCTAACTCCCTTCACCATACAGGTGGGTCTAAATATAGCACTGTGCCAGGGGATGGTCTGGTTAATATAGCACTGTACCAGGGGATGGTCTGGTTAATATAACACTGTACCAGGGGATGGTCTAGTTAATATAGTACTGTGCCATGCCAGGGGATGGTCTGGTTAATATAGCACTGTACCAGGGGATGGTCTAGTTAATATAGTACTGTGTCATGCCAGGGGATGGTCTGGTTAATATAGCACTGTGCCAGGGGATGGTCTGGTTAATATAGCACTGTACCAGGGGATGGTCTGGTTAATATAGCACTGTGCCAGGGGATGGTCTGGTTAATATAGCACTGTGCCAGGGGATGGTCTGGTTAATATAGCACTGTACCAGGGGATGGTCTGGTTAATATAGCACTGTACCAGGGGATGGTCTGGTTAATATAGCACTGTGCCAGGGGATGGTCTGGTTAATATAGCACTGTACCAGGGGATGGTCTGGTTAATATAGCACTGTGCCAGGGGATGGTCTGGTTAATATAGCACTGTGCCATGCCAGGGGATGGTCTGGTTAATATAGCACTGTGCCAGGGGATGGTCTGGTTAATATAGCACTATGCCAGGGGATGGTCTGGTTAATATAACACTGTACCAGGGGATGGTCTGGTTAATATAGCACTGTGCCATGCCAGGGGATGGTCTGGTTAATATAGCACTGTACCAGGGGATGGTCTGGTTAATATAACACTGTACCAGGGGATGGTCTGGTTAATATAGCACTGTACCAGGGGATGGTCTGGTTAATATAGCACTGTACCAGGGGATGGTCTGGTTAATATAACACTGTGCCAGGGGATGGTCTGGTTAATATAGCACTGTACCAGGGGATGGTCTGGTTAATATAGCACTGTACCAGGGGATGGTCTGGTTAATATAGCACTGTACCAGGGGATGGTCTGGTTAATATAGCACTGTACCAGGGGATGGTCTCTTACGTTACCATTTTTGCAGTCGTCAGCAAAACATGTCTCTGGATTGTCTATGAGGAGCTTCTTTTTGTAGTCTTTCCGAGCTTTTTTAATTTTTTACATCCAAGGGGCACCGTATTGAGAGCCATGGAGCAGGGCCGCTGACTGAGGGAGGAAACTCTGCTGCCCTTGTTGGGCTCAAGGGTTTTGACACCTCTCACTTCACACCTCAGTGCTAATTGCAGCCTTATCTTTTATGTCCTAGCAAGCTTGGTAGCCTTAGCTTAACATTCAGTCCTTATAAAGTAGAATTGATTGTTGTGATAGATTTTTTCTCCTTGGGTTTAAAAGTAGTTTCAGGCTAAGCATTACTCACTCAGTTCCAAGTTGGATGGTATTTTCAGGTTTCTGTTGTGCTTCTTTTGCTGGTCGTTGGTTTGCCAGATCATTTGCTGTATGGGAATAAGAGTCTTTGGTAGTAGGAATCCTTCCAGGTCATTTTGTCCAAAATCAGGTTGTCGGTTTGGTGTTTTGATTTGAAGTGAAGGTTATGATGTATCCAATTCTAAATCTATCTTTTTTATTTTTTTGTAAAAACATGCTGAACATTTCAGTGAATCTGCTCATGACCTCTCTCTCTCTCTCTCTCTCTCTCTCTCTCTCTCTCTCTCTCTCGCTCTCTTTCTCTCTCTCTCACTCCTTTCTCCTACAGGAGAATCTCAACCTGGCTCTGAATTCTGCCTCTGCTATTGGTTGTCATGTAGTGAACATCGGAGCTCTGGATCTGAGAGAGGGGAAACCACATCTGGTACTGGGCCTGCTGTGGCAAATCATCAAGATAGGGCTGTTCGCTGATATAGAACTCAGTAGGAACGAAGGTACACACACACACACACACACACACACACACACACACACACACACACACACACACACACACACACACACACACACACACACACACACACACACACACACACACAGGTAGGGTAGTGTTAACGTCTCTTTGTGTGTGTGTGTGTGTGTGTGTGTGTGTGTGTGTGTGTGTGTGTGTGTGTGTGTGTGTGTGTGTGCGTGTGTGTGTATGGTGTGTGTATTGTGTGTGTGTGGGTATGTATGGTGTGTGTGTGTGTGTATGGTGTGTGTATTGTGTGTGTGTGGGTATGTATGGTGTGTGTGTGTGTGTGTGTGTGTGTATGGTGTGTGTATGTATGGTGTGTGTGTAGCCCTAGCTGCGTTGCTGCGTGAGGGAGAGAGTCTGGAGGATTTGATGAAGCTGTCTCCTGAAGAGCTTCTTCTCCGCTGGGCTAACTTTCACCTAGAGAATGCTGGCTTCAGCAAGATCAACAACCTCTCCTCTGACATCAAGGTAACCCCTGACCTCTTTTCCTAAACACAATCCTAACCCAAGTTCAACATCTTTAAATGATCTGATTCACCAACCTGCTAATTCCTTTATGCTACTAGTCAAAGTGCAGGCTCTCAACAGTATGTTACATGATACCAGAGAATATCTCCCTTACTGCCTGCCCTGACCAGTTTTATCTCTCTCTCTCTCGTATTAAATATATATAGATATATATAGAGAGAGTTGATGTCGGGAAGTTTACAAACACTTATGTTGGAGTCATTAAAACTCGTTTTTCAACCACTCCACAAATGTCTTGTTAACAAACTATAGCTTTGGCATGTCTGTTAGGACATCTACTTTGTGCATGACACAAGTAACAGATTATTTCACTTATAATCCACTGTATCACAATTCCAGTGGGTCAGAAGATTACATACACTAAGTTGACTGTGCCTTTAAACAGCTTGGAAAATTCCAGAAAATGATGTCATGGGTTTAGAAGATCCTAGGCTAATTTACATAATTTGAGTCAATTGGAGGTGTACCTGTGGATGTATTTCAAGGCCTACCTTCAAACTCAGTTCCTCTTTGCTTGACATCATGGGAAAATCAAGACCTTAGAAAAAAAATTGCAGACCTCCAAAGTCTGGTTCATTCTTGGGAGAAATTTCCAAACGCCTTAAGGTACCACATTCATCTGTACAAACAATAGTACGCAAGTATAAACACCATGGGACCACGCAGCCGTCATACCGCTCAGGAAGGAGACACAATCTGTCTCCTAGAGATGAACGTACTTTGGTGTGAAAAGTGCAAATCAATCCCAGAACAACAGCAAAAGACCTTGTGAAGATGCTGGAGGAAACAGGTACAAAAGTATCTATATCCACAGTAAAACGAGTCCTATATCGACATAACCTGAAAGGCCGCTCAGCATGGAAGAAGCCACTGCTCCAAAACCACCATAAAAAAGCCAGACTACGGTTTGCAACTGCACATGGGAACAAAGATCGTACTTTTTGGAGAAATGTCCTCTGATGGTCTGATGAAACAAAAATGTATCTGTTTGGCCATGATGACCATTGTTATGTTTGGAGGAAAAAGGGGGAGGCTTGCAAGCCGAAGAACACCATCCTAACCGTGAAGCACGGGGGTGGCAGCATCATGTTGTGGGGGTGCTTTGCTGCAGGAGGGACTGGTGCACTTCACAAAATAGATGGCATCATGAGGTAGGAAAATTATGTGGATATATTGAAGCAACATCTCAAGACATCAGTCAGGAAGTTAAAGTTTAGTCGCAAATGGGTCTTCCAAATGGACAATGACCCCAAGCATACTTCCAAAGTTGTGGCAAAATGGCTTAAGGACAACAAAGTCAAGGTATTGGAGTGGCCATCACAAAGTCCTGACCTCAATCCTATAGAAAATGTGTGGGCATAACTGAAAAAGCGTGTGATAGCAAGGAGGCCTACAAACTTGACTCTGTTACACCAGCTTTGTCAGGAGGAATGGGCCAAAATTCGTCCAACTTATTGTGGGAAGCTTGTGGAAGGCTACCCAAAACGTTTGACCCAAGTTAAACAATTTTAAAGCAATGCTACCAAATACTAATTGAGTGTATTTAAACTTCTGACCCAACTGTATATATATATATCTTATTCTAAAAAAACATATTGTTTCATCCCCGTCAATCTACACACAATACCCCATAATGAAAAAGCAAGAACTATTAAAAAAAACAATTGCTCATTATTATTATTTTTTCAATGAAATAACTGAAATATCACATTTACATAAGTATTCAGACACTTTACTCAGTACTTCATTGAAGCACCTTTGGCAGCGATTACAGCCTTGAGTCTTCTTGGGTATGACACTACAAGCTTGACACACCTGCATTTGGGGAGTTTCTCCCATTCTTCTCTGCAGATCCTCTCAAGCTCTGCCAGGTTGGATGGGGAGAGTTGCTGCATAGCTATTTTCAGGTCTCTCCAGAGATGTTTCAATCAGTTTCAAGTCCGGGCTCTGGCCAGGTCACTCAAGGACATTCAGAGACTTGTCTCGAAGCCACTCCTGCGTTGTCTTGGCTGTGTGCTTATTGTCATTGTCCTGTTGGAAGGTGAACCTTCGCCCCCAGTCTGAGGTCCTGAGTGCTCTGGAGCAGGTTTTCATCAAGCATCTCTCTGTACTTTGCTCCGTTCATCTTTTCCTCAATCCTGACTAGTCTCCCAGTCCCTGCTGCTGAAAAACACCCCCACAGCATGATGCTGTCACCACCATGCTTCACTAGTCTCCCAGTCCCTGCCGCTGAAAAACACCCCCACAGCATGATGCTGTCACCACCATTTATTTATTCACCTTTATTTAATCAGGTAGGCCAGTTGAGAACACCTTTATTTAATCAGGTAGACCAGTTGAGAACAAGTTCTCATTTTCAATTGCGACCTGGCCAAGATAAAGCAAAGCAGTTCGACACATAACACAGAGTTACACATGGAGTAAAACCAACATACAGTCAATAATACAGTATAAACAAGTCTATATACGATGTGAGCAAATGAGGTGAGATAAGGGAGGTAAAGGCAAAAAAAGGCCATGGTGGCAAAGTAAATACAATATAGCAAGTAAAACACTGCTATGGTAGATTTGCAGTGGAAGAATGTGCAAAGTAGAAATAAAAATAATGGGGTGCAAAGGAGCAAAATAAATAAAATAAATACAGTAGGGAAAGAGGTAGTTGTTTGGGCTAAATTATAGGTGGGCTATGTACAGGTGCAGTAATCTGTGAGCTGCTCTGACAGTTGGTGCTTGTTACGCACGCCTCTATGAAGAGGGAACGCAACACCCTGCTACAACTAAACTCTCTGTGAAGTGAAAAAGGTATGGACTGTAGGTGTGAGTAAGGATGACAACAGACAGAATGTGGTACCGTTTACAAGGACTTTATTCCTTTACACAGTATTATGGGGAAAAGGGGCTGGACGGAACCAAAGCAAAGAAAGTAAATCTCAAAGCCCCCCCTCTCCTATCTTACCTGCCTACCCACTACTTACCTAATTTAGCACCACCTGGTGCCCTAAACAAAATACAGGGGGTGGTCCGCCCAGGTCTTACCTAGTGTGCCTAGACAGTGAATATACTACGGGTATATGTATGCCCGCGGGCCTCTTGCCTAAACACTCCCAAGGTGCCTTCCCCTTCTCCCCTGGGAACAAATGAAACAGGATATTAAACAATTTCAAACTAACAAAGGACATCAAATAAGCTCTATCTGAGCAACAAACTCATAGAACATACCACTTCCCAGCAATGAACTCCCAGCACAATCAACCTCCAGCAAAAAAAATCTCTCTATCACAAACAATCGCTCTGCAATGACCTCACAGCAAATCTCTCTCAGCAATCCCTACCTCCAAATCTCTCTATGCAATCCCTACCTCCAAAAATCTCTCTTTGCAATCCCTACCTCCAAAAATCTCTCTAGCAAAATCTCTCTCAGCAATCCCTACCTCAAATCTCTCCCTCCTGAACAGAACACTGGCTTTTATGTAGCTTCAGAATGAATGTGTAATTGGAGACAGCTGTGTCTTGACGAGGGGGCGGGGTCAGCTCTCCAATTAGCCCTGGAGTCGACCAATCAGCTGCTTGAGGGATTTCAGGAAGCCATTTCCTGAAATAAACACATGCAAGTACACAAACTACAACACATAAACTGGGGAACGTAACACGCCCACCACAAAAATTGCAAACCTAGTTTTGCAATAACAAAAGCCATCGCTTCCCCAGTTAGTAAACCCGTGATAGAGCGTCAGCAACCACATTCGCCGAGCCCTTCACATAAGCTATCTGTACATTATATCCTTGTACAATCAGAGCCCACCGCATAAGGCGGCGGTTCTGGTTGTACATTTGCTTCAAGAACACCAATGGATTATGGTCCGTGAAGACCATAACAGGCAAGGCACTGGACTCCACATATACCTCAAAGAACTGTAAGGCAAGCAATAAAGCCAGCGTCTCTTGTTCAATTGTAGAGTATCTTGACTGACACTAGTTGAACTTACGGGAGAAGAAACTGACGGGCCGATCCACTCCGTCTTCATCTTCCTGTAAGAGAACCGCACCCACCCCCACTATACTAGCATCTACCTCCAACTTAAAAGGTTTGTCAAAGTTGGGGGCGGCAAGCACTGGGGCACTGCAAAGTAGCGCTTTAGCGGACTCAAAAGCGTAGTTACAGTCCTTGGACCACTTGAATGGTACCTTGGGACTAAGCAGAGATGAAAGGGGAGCTACTACCGTCGAGAAATTCTTACAAAACGTACGATAGCACCCTACCATCCCCAGGAATCTGCGCAACTGGCGGCGAGTAGTGGGAGCAGGAAAAGCAATAATTGCTTCCACTTTGCCAGTTACTGGGCGCACTTGACCTCGTCCCACTTGTTTACCTAAGTAAGTCACTGTAGCCTTCCCAAACTCACACTTGGCCAAATTGAGGGTTAAAGAAGCATTCTCCAACCGCTGAAACACACTTTTCAAAGTGGAGAGATGATCAGACCAAGTAGACGAATGAATCACCACATCGTCAAGGTAAGCAGTACAATTTGGCAGATCTGCAAACACAATGTTAACTAGCCGCTGAAAAGTAGCAGGTGCATTACACATGCCAAAGGGCATCACAGTGTATTGTACGAAGTTATCTGGCGTAACAAAAGCCGATATGTCAGAAGCTCGAGAGGTCAGAGGCACCTGCCAATAACCTTTTAACAAATCTAACGTAAGCAGCAGAGCCAATTCTATCAATACAGTCATCTAAGCGAGGTAGAGGAAAAGAATCAGACTTTGTAACTGCATTTACGCGACGATAGTCCGTACATAAGCGGGATGTACCGTCAGGCTTAGGAACAAGAATACATGGAGAACTCCAGGAGCTGTTACTGGGTTTTGCCATGTCATTCTGTAATAAATAAGCTACCTCACTTTTCATTACCTCCCTTTTCTTAGCATTAACCCGGTACGGATGCTGACGTATAGGAACAGCGTTCCCCACATCCACGTCATGTTCCAAGATGGATGTGCGACTTGGAATGTCCTGAAACACACTGAGAAAACTGTTTATCAATAGGATAAGATCCTTAGTTTGATCGTTATCCAAATGTTCCATTTGAGAGGGTAACTTCTTCAGCATCTCTGAATTACATAGGCGTTCACCTTGCTGTAACGTATGGCGTAACTCCAACCCGTCCTCCTTATCCTCATCTAGGTCCCAGCCAGGCTTCAGCACCACCGCAGCCACACTGGAGACGGCGGGCTGGACCGGCTTACTTGAGGAGCTGTCGGGAGAATCGCGCACATAATACGTTTTCAGCATGTTAACATGACACACACGGGAAGAACGCCTTCGATCTGGTGTCTTTATCACATAATTGGTGTCATTGATATTCTTTTCCACCAGATACGGTCCAGAAAAACGTGCTGACAGAGATGAGCCAGGGATTGGCAACAAAACTAAAACTTGATCCCCTGGTGCAAATGAACGGCCAACAGCCTTTTTGTCATAATGCAACTTCATGCGTTTTTGAGACGAGGAAAGAGACTTTTGGGCTAACGCACATGCGGTGTGCAGTCTCTCCCGCATCTTACTGACATATTCCAACACATTTTTAGGGGCGCTACTGGGTGTAGGAGATAAGATATGCTCCTTCAAAACTTTAAGCGGACCCCGTGGGGTGTGTCCAAACACAAGGTCAGCAGGGCTGAACCTTAAGGACTCTTGTATCGTTTCCCTTATAGCAAATAGGACAAAGGGCACCCCCTCATCCCAATCAGTACTGGTATCCATACAATACTTGCGTAGCATTGCCTTCAGCGTCTGATGCCAGCGTTCTAGAGCCCCTTGACTCTCTGGATGATACGGACTGGAGACCTGATGGGAAATACACAATGTCTTTAACACATTTGAAAACAGTTTAGACATGAAGTTGGATCCCTGATCCGTTTGGATTACTTTAGGGAGTCCAAACGTAGAGAAGAACTTCACTAGTGCCGTCACCACAGTCTTAGCCGTTATAGTACGGAGAGGAATAGCCTCTGGGTATCGAGTAGCACTGCACATTATTGTTAGTAGGAACTGATTACCTGACCTGGTTTTCGGCAATGGACCTACACAATCAATTATCACTCTTTCAAACGGTTCCCCCACCACAGGAATCGGGCAGAGTGGCGCTCGTGGAACTGTTTGATTCACTTTCCCAGTGATTTGACATGTGTGACATGTTTTACAAAATTGGACCACGTCAGACTTCAAACCTGGCCAGAAGAAATGACGAAGGACCCAGTTATAAGTCTTTGTGATCCCCAAGTGTCCAGACCACGCCTGGTCATGGGCGAGTGACAGCACCTGCTGTCGGAACGGTGTAGGAACAACCACTTGACACACTTCACTCCAGTCATTAATGGTGTCATGAGATGCCCATTTACGCATCAAAACTCCTGCTTCCATAAAGTAGGCGGTCTCTCTAGTTTTAGCTTCCTCAATGGAAATTACCAAAGCAAAACACATGCGAAGACTGGTGTCTTCTTTTTGACATTCAATCACCTTCTCGGGGGTGACAGACAAAAGAATGTCATGTAATTGGGGCACAATTTCGTTTTCCCCTGCCTTAGTTTTTACAGGGGTAAAAACTGTCGGCATTGCAGAAGGCATACTCGGTGCATTGTCTTCTACCTCAACATTCTCAAAAATGGAACTAGCCAAATCCACCACATCTCCTAGCTTGCGAGATTGTGCCCTCGTTAACACACAAGCAGGAAAAACATGTGGAAATGCTTGAACCAATTTCTCATCTGTAGTTCTGATTTCTGGATTGTCTACTACCTCTAACACAGGAATGACATTACCACCAGCAATATCATTCCCTAGTAGCAATTTGACTCCTTTTACTGGCAGTGTCGATACTACACCAACACGGAATTGTCCTGATACCAAGTCTGACACTAAGTGGACCCAGTGTAATGGTACAGGCACGGTTTTTGTCTCTATGCCCTGTAATATGACATGTGAGCCACAATACGTTTCAGGAGACCAGGGTAAAGCATCAGTAATGATTACTGACTGCGCCGCCTCAGTGTCTCGTAGGATTTGGATAGGCCTTTGATCAGCTTGTTCTCCTGTTAAGGAAACATAGCCGGCAGAGATAAACGGAGCATAGACAGGATCCGGTTTCTCAAATGCTGAATCAATAACTCGATCCAATGGACGAGCCAAAGACTTGACTAAACCCAAACTTTTCATTTTTGGGGACGGTGACAGGGACTGTTTCGGTTTATTTTTCAAAACTGGGCAGTCCGCAATCACGTGACCCTTTTGGTGACAGTAAAAACATTCACGGATTTCATGAAAAGGCTTAGGGTTGTCAGAGGAAAAGCGACCTGAACGAGGAACTGATGACGTAATCGTCCGGCCTTCAAAACGTGGTGCACCAAAGACAGTCTTGTGTGTCAAAGCGTACTCATCTGCCAACACTGCTGCTTGGGCCAATGTAACCACTTTCTGTTCATTTAAATGAACTACAATTCTATCTGGGAGGTTGCTTTTAAAGTCCTCCAACAGCATCAACTCCTTAATAATCAGCAAAGGTGTTAGCTTTGCTGGCTGAACACCAGCGACTAAACAGAGACTCTTTGTCCCTAGCAAATTCAACAAATGTACGGTGAGAGGGTTTCTTGTGGTTCCTGAAGTGCTGTCTATAAGCTTCAGGCACCAACTCATAAGCCCGCAACACGGTAGTTTTAACTGTATCGTAGTGTAAACTGTCTTCCAGGGAGAGCGCAGCTACTACTTCCTGGGCTTTCCCAGACAATTTACATTGTAATAGGAGCGGCCAAACCTCGAGTGGCCAATGCAGCGCAGCGGCTACACGCTCAAACGCAGAGAAATAAGAATCCACTTCCGACTCTCGGAATGGAGGGACTAAAGCTATGTTTTTACTCACATCGAAGTGGGTTTTTATTTATTTATTTTTTTATTATTTTTATTTTACCTTTATTTAACCAGGTAGGCAAGTTGAGAACAAGTTCTCATTTACAATTGCGACCTGGCCAAGATAAAGCAAAGCAGTTTGACAGATACAACAACACAGAGTTACACATGGAGTAAAACAAACATACAGTCAATAATAAAGTATAAACAAGTCTATATACAATGTGAGCAAATGAGGTGAGAAGGGAGGTAAAGGCAAAAAAGGCCTTGGTGGCAAGGTAAATACAATATAGCAAGTAAAACACTGGAATGGTAGTTTTGCAATGGAAGAATGTGCAAAGTAGAAATAAAAAATAATGGGGTGCAAAGGAGCAAAATAAATAAATAAATTAAATACAGTTGGGAAAGAGGTAGTTGATAGGGCTAAATTATAGGTGGGCTATGTACAGGTGCAGTAATCTGTGAGCTGCTCTGACAGTTGGTGCTTAAAGCTAGTGAGGGAGATAAGTGTTTCCAGTTTCAGAGATTTTTGTAGTTCGTTCCAGTCATTGGCAGCAGAGAACTGGAAAGAGAGACGGCCAAAGAAAGAATTGGTTTTGGGGGTGACTAGAGAGATATACCTGCTGGAGCGTGTGCTACAGGTGGGAGATGCTATGGTGACCAGCGAGCTGAGATAAGGGGGGACTTTACCTAGCAGGGTCTTGTAGATGACATGGAGCCAGTGGGTTTGGCGACGAGTATGAAGCGAGGGCCAGCCAACGAGAGCGTACAGGTCGCAATGGTGGGTAGTATATGGGGCTTTGGTGACAAAACGGATTGCACTGTGATAGACTGCATCCAATTTGTTGAGTAGGGTATTGGAGGCTATTTTGTAAATTACATCGCCAAAGTCGAGGATTGGTAGGATGGTCAGTTTTACAAGGGTATGTTTGGCAGCATGAGTGAAGGATGCTTTGTTGCGAAATAGGAAGCCAATTCTAGATTTAACTTTGGATTGGAGATGTTTGATATGGGTCTGGAAGGAGAGTTTACAGTCTAACCAGACACCTAAGTATTTGTAGTTGTCCACGTATTCTAAGTCAGAGCCGTCCAGAGTAGTGATGTTGGACAGGCGGGTAGGTGCAGGTAGTGATCGGTTGAAGAGCATGCATTTAGTTTTACTTGTATTTAAGAGCAATTGGAGGCCACGGAAGGAGAGTTGTATGGCATTGAAGCTTGCCTGCAAAGATGATGTTTGATGATGAGCAGCTTGTAGAGTCGCACTGGAGCGAGCGTCTAGCTCCAGTTGTCGGATCCTCACCTCCTTGTCAGCTTCTATTTTCCTAATTTCAAGTTCAAATTTCATCTGTCTCTCTTTATCTTTTTGTTCCATTTCTAACCGAGCCAGCCTCACCTTCAGCCTAGCAGTTCCATCTGAACGACGCGAAGCAGAAGATAAAGGATTGAATCGGGGCAATGTAAAAGGGGTACGAGGAACCCCTTCCTCCGCCTTGTTCTCCGAATTGGCATCAGAAGGTCTACCCGTCTCCTCTCCTTGCAATGACAGAATCCGTTCTCTCACTAAACCCTCCCTGACTAGCACCAAAAGCTCAGCCTTTAGGGCTTTCTCAGGGACAACAAATCCATAATGGTCAGCTATAGCTATAAGGTCTACTTTACGAAACCTCACCAAACAATCAATAGAGGGCGCTTCAAAAAACTTAGAGATGGCTGATGCAGCCATCTTATACAATGCAGTCTCCTGAACACACTAACTAAACAAGTCATCCAAACTCACAACCTACCATCACACCTCAATCACTAACCATAGAGAGCTCAGAGCAGCAGGGTCCGGTGGGTTTAATGGTCAAATCCCGGATGAGCCCCCATTATGTTACGCACGCCTCTATGAAGAGGGAACGCAACACCCTGCTACAACTAAACTCTCTGTGAAGTGAAAAAGGTATGGACTGTAGGTGTGAGTAAGGATGACAACAGACAGAATGTGGTACCGTTTACAAGGACTTTATTCCTTTACACAGTATTATGGGGAAAAGGGGCTGGACGGAACCAAAGCAAAGAAAGTAAATCTCAAAGCCCCCCCTCTCCTATCTTACCTGCCTACCCACTACTTACCTAATTTAGCACCACCTGGTGCCCTAACCAAAATACAGGGGGTGGTCCGCCCAGGTCTTACCTAGTGTGCCTAGACAGTGAATATACTACGGGTATATGTATGCCCGCGGGCCTCTTGCCTAAACACTCCCAAGGTGCCTTCCCGTTCTCCCCATGGAACAAATGAAACAGGATATTAAACAATTTCAAACTAACAAAGGACATCAAATAAGCTCTATCTGAGCAACAAACTCATAGAACATACCACTTCCCAGCAATGAACTCCCAGCACAATCAACCTCCAGCAAAAAAAACCAAACACAAACAATCACAAACAATCGCTCTGCAATGACCTCACAGCAAATCTCTCTCAGCAATCCCTACCTCCAAATCTCTCTATGCAATCCCTACCTCCAAATCTCTCTATGCAATCCCTACCTCCAAAAATCTCTCTTTGCAATCCCTACCTCCAAAAATCTCTCTAGCAAAATCTCTCTCAGCAATCCCTACCTCAAATCTCTCCCTCCTGAACAGAACACTGGCTTTTATGTAGCTTCAGAATGAATGTGTAATTGGAGACAGCTGTGTCTTGACGAGGGGGCGGGGTCAGCTCTCCAATTAGCCCTGGAGTCGACCAATCAGCTGCTTGAGGGATTTCAGGAAGCCATTTCCTGAAATAAACACATGCAAGTACACAAACTACAACACATAAACTGGGGAACGTAACACGCCCACCACAAAAATTGCAAACCTAGTTTTGCAATAACAAAAGCCATCGCTTCCCCAGTTAGTAAACCCGTGATAGAGCGTCAGCAACCACATTCGCCGAGCCCTTCACATAAGCTATCTGTACATTATATCCTTGTACAATCAGAGCCCACCGCATAAGGCGGCGGTTCTGGTTGTACATTTGCTTCAAGAACACCAATGGATTATGGTCCGTGAAGACCATAACAGGCAAGGCACTGGACTCCACATATACCTCAAAGAACTGTAAGGCAAGCAATAAAGCCAGCGTCTCTTGTTCAATTGTAGAGTATCTTGACTGACACGAGTTGAACTTACGGGAGAAGAAACTGACGGGCCGATCCACTCCGTCTTCATCTTCCTGTAAGAGAACCGCACCCACCCCCACTATACTAGCATCTACCTCCAACTTAAAAGGTTTGTCAAAGTTGGGGGCGGCAAGCACTGGGGCACTGCAAAGTAGCGCTTTAGCGGACTCAAAAGCGTAGTTACAGTCCTTGGACCACTTGAATGGTACCTTGGGACTAAGCAGAGATGAAAGGGGAGCTACTACCGTCGAGAAATTCTTACAAAACGTACGATAGCACCCTACCATCCCCAGGAATCTGCGCAACTGGCGGCGAGTAGTGGGAGCAGGAAAAGCAATAATTGCTTCCACTTTGCCAGTTACTGGGCGCACTTGACCTCGTCCCACTTGTTTACCTAAGTAAGTCACTGTAGCCTTCCCAAACTCACACTTGGCCAAATTGAGGGTTAAATAAGCATTCTCCAACCGCTGAAACACACTTTTCAAAGTGGAGAGATGATCAGACCAAGTAGACGAATGAATCACCACATCGTCAAGGTAAGCAGTACAATTTGGCAGATCTGCAAACACAATGTTAACTAGCCGCTGAAAAGTAGCAGGTGCATTACACATGCCAAAGGGCATCACAGTGTATTGTACGAAGTTCTGGCGTAACAAAAGCCGATATGTCAGAAGCTCGAGAGGTCAGAGGCACCTGCCAATAACCTTTTAACAAATCTAACTTACTAACGTAAGCAGCAGAGCCAATTCTATCAATACAGTCATCTAAGCGAGGTAGAGGAAAATAAGACTTTGTAACTGCATTTACGCGACGATAGTCCGTACATAAGCAGGATGTACCGTCAGGCTTAGGAACAAGAATACATGGAGAACTCCAGGAGCTGTTACTGGGTTTTGCCATGTCATTCTGTAATAAATAAGCTACCTCACTTTTCATTACCTCCCTTTTCTTAGCATTAACCCGGTACGGATGCTGACGTATAGGAACAGCGTTCCCCACATCCACGTCATGTTCCAAGATGGCTGTGCGACTTGGAATGTCCTGAAACACACTGAGAAAACTGTTTATCAATAGGATAAGATCCTTAGTTTGATCGTTATCCAAATGTTCCATTTGAGAGGGTAACTTCTTCAGCATCTCTGAATTACATAGGCGTTCACCTTGCTGTAACGTATGGCGTAACTCCAACCCGTCCTCCTTATCCTCATCTAGGTCCCAGCCAGGCTTCAGCACCACCGCAGCCACACTGGAGACGGCGGGCTGGACCGGCTTACTTGAGGAGCTGTCGGGAGAATCGCGCACATAATACGTTTTCAGCATGTTAACATGACACACACGGGAAGAACGCCTTCGATCTGGTGTCTTTATCACATAATTGGTGTCATTGATTTTCTTTTCCACCAGATACGGTCCAGAAAAACGTGCTGACAGAGATGAGCCAGGGATTGGCAACAAAACTAAAACTTGATCCCCTGGTGCAAATGAACGGCCAACAGCCTTTTTGTCATAATGCAACTTCATGCGTTTTTGAGACGAGGAAAGAGACTTTTGGGCTAACGCACATGCGGTGTGCAGTCTCTCCCGCATCTTACTGACATATTCCAACACATTTTTAGGGGCGCTACTGGGTGGAGGAGATAAGATATGCTCCTTCAAAACTTTAAGCGGACCCCGTGGGGTGTGTCCAAACACAAGGTCTCAGCAATCCCTACCTCCAAATCTCTCTATGCAATCCCTACCTCCAAAAATCTCTCTTTGCAATCCCTACCTCCAAAAATCTCTCTAGCAAAATCTCTCTCAGCAATCCCTACCTCAAATCTCTCCCTCCTGAACAGAACACTGGCTTTTATGTAGCTTCAGAATGAATGTGTAATTGGAGACAGCTGTGTCTTGACAAGGGGGCGGGGTCAGCTCTCCAATTAGCCCTGGAGTCGACCAATCAGCTGCTTGAGGGATTTCAGGAAGCCATTTCCTGAAATAAACACATGCAAGTACACAAACTACAACACATAAACTGGGGAACGTAACAGTGCTTAAAGCTAGTGCTTCATTGTAGGGATGGTGCTGAAAAACATGCCCACAGCATGATGCTGCCACCACCATGCTTCATTGTAGGGATGGTGCCAGGTTTCCACCAGACGTGACGCTTGGCATGCAGGTCAAAGAGTTCAATCTTGGTTTCATCAGACCAGAGAATCTTGTTTCTCGTGGTCTAAGAATCTTTACATGCCTTTTGGCAAACTCCAAGGGGGCAGTCATGTGCCTTTTACTGAGGAGTGGCTTCCGTCTGGCCACTCTACCATAAAGGCCTAATTGGTGAAGTGCTGCAGAGATGGTTGTCCTTCTGGAAGATTCTCCCATCTCCACAGAGGAGCTCTGTCAGAGTGACCATCGGGTTCATGGTCACCTCCCTGACCAAGGCCCTTCTACCCTGATTGCTCAGTTTGGCTGGGCGGCCAGCTCTAGGAAGAGTCCTGGTGGTTCCAACCTTCTTCCATTTCAGAATGATGGAGGCCACTGTGTTCTTGGGGACCTTCAGTGCTGCATAAATGTTTTGCTACTCTTCCCCAGATCTGTGCTTCGACACAATCATGTGTCGGAGCTCTACGGACAATTCCTTCGACCTCATGGCTTGGTTTTTGCTCTGACATGCCCTGTCAACTGTGGGACGTTTATATAGACAGGTGTATTCCTTTCCAAATCATGTCCAATCAATTGAATTTACCACAGGTGGACTCCAACAAGTTATAGAAACATCTCAAAGATGATCAATGGAAACAGGATGCATCCGAGCTGAATTTCGAGTCTAATAGCAAAGGGTCTGAATACTTATGTAGATAAGGTATTTCTGTTTTAAAAAATATATAAATGAGCAAATTTGCCATTGTGGGGTATTATGATGCCATCATGGGGTATTGTGATGTCATCGTGGGGTATTGTGATGTCATCATGAGGTATTGTGATGTCATCGTTGGGTATTGTGTGTAGATTGCTGAGGAAGAAAACAATTCAATGAATTTTAGAATAAGGCTGTAATGTAACAAAATGTGGAAAAAGTCAAGGGGTCTGAATACTTTCTGAATGCGTTGTATATATCTCTCTCCTCTCTTTCTCCTTCACCTCTCCTTCAACTGCCTGTATGTAAATGTCAACTGCCTCAGTCAGTCTGATGAATCACCTAGTTATCTCTCTCCATGTCTGTCTCATTTCTCTGTCTCCCTGTCTCTCTCCCTGTCTGTCTCATTTCTCTGTCTCCTTTTCTCTCTCCATGTCTGTCTCATTTCTCTGTCTCCTTTTCTCTCTCCCTGTCTGTCTCATTTCTCTGTCTCCTTTTCTCTCTCCCTGTCTGTCTCATTTCTCTGGCTCCTTTTCTCTCTCCATGTCTGTCTTTGTCTAATTTCTCTGTGTCTGTCTCGGTCTCATTTCTCTGTCTCCCTGTCTCTCTCCATGTCTGTCTCATTTCTCTGTCTCCTTTTCTCTCTCCATGTCTGTCTCATTTCTCTGTCTCCTTTTCTCTCTCCCTGTCTGTCTCTGTCTAATTTGTCTGTCTAATTTCTCTGTGTCTGTCTCGGTCTCATTTCTCTGTCTCCTTTTCTCTCTCCCTGTCTGTCTCATTTCTCTGTCTCCTTTTCTCTCTCCCTGTCTGTCTCATTTCTCTGGCTCCTTTTCTCTCTCCATGTCTGTCTTTGTCTAATTTCTCTGTGTCTGTCTCGGTCTCATTTCTCTGTCTCCCTGTCTCTCTCCATGTCTGTCTCATTTCTCTGTCTCCTTTTCTCTCTCCATGTCTGTCTCATTTCTCTGTCTCCTTTTCTCTCTCCCTGTCTGTCTCTGTCTAATTTGTCTGTCTAATTTCTCTGTGTCTGTCTCGGTCTCATTTCTCTGTCTCCTTTTCTCTCTCCCTGTCTGTCTCATTTCTCTGTCTCCTTTTCTCTCTCCCTGTCTGTCTCATTTCTCTGGCTCCTTTTCTCTCTCCATGTCTGTCTTTGTCTAATTTCTCTGTGTCTGTCTCGGTCTCATTTCTCTGTCTCCCTGTGTCTCTCCATGTCTGTCTCATTTCTCTGTCTCCTTTTCTCTCTCCATGTCTGTCTCATTTCTCTGTCTCCTTTTCTCTCTCCCTGTCTGTCTCTGTCTAATTTGTCTGTCTAATTTCTCTGTGTCTGTCTCGGTCTCATTTCTCAGTCTCGTTTTCTCTCCGTCTGTTTCATTTCTCTCTCTCCTTTTCTCTCTCCCTGTCTGTCTATGTCTAATTTCTCTGTCTAATTTCTCTGTGTCTGTCTCGGTCTCATTTCTCTGCCTCCCTGTCTCTCTCCATGTCTGTCTCATTTTTCTCTCTCCTTTTCTCTCTGCCTGTCTGTCTCGGTCTCATTTCTCTGTCTCCCTGTCTGTCTCCATGTCTGTCTCATTGCTCTGTCTCCTTTTCTCTCTCCCTGTCTGTCTCATTTCTCTGGCTCCTTTTCTCTCTCCCTGTCTGTCTCATTTCTCTGGCTCCTTTTCTCTCTCCATGTCTGTCTTTGTCTAATTTCTCTGTGTCTGTCTCGGTCTCATTTCTCTGTCTCCCTGTCTCTCTCCATGTCTGTCTCATTTCTCTGTCTCCTTTTCTCTCTCCATGTCTGTCTCATTTCTCTGTCTCCTTTTCTCTCGCCATGTCTGTCTCATTTCTCTGTCTCCCTGTCTCTCTCCATGTCTGTCTCATTTCTCTGTCTCCTTTTCTCTCTCCCTGTCTGTCTCTGTCTAATTTGTCTGTCTAATTTCTCTGTGTCTGTCTCGGTCTCATTTCTCTGTCTCGTTTTCTCTCCGTCTGTTTCATTTCTCTCTCTCCTTTTCTCTCTCCCTGTCTGTCTATGTCTAATTTCTCTGTCTAATTTCTCTGTGTCTGTCTCGGTCTCATTTCTCTGCCTCCCTGTCTCTCTCCATGTCTGTCTCATTTTTCTCTCTCCTTTTCTCTCTGCCTGTCTGTCTCGGTCTCATTTCTCTGTCTCCCTGTCTGTCTCCATGTCTGTCTCATTGCTCTGTCTCCTTTTCTCTCTCCCTGTCTGTCTCATTTCTCTGTCTCATTTTCTCTCTCCCTGTCTGTCTCATGTCTCTGTCTCCTTTTCTCTCCATGTCTGTCTCATTTCTCTGTCTCCTTTTCTCTCCATGTCTGTCTCATTTCTCTGTCTCCTTTTCTCTCTCCATGTCTGTCTCATTTCTCCCTCTGTCTCATTTCTCTGTGTCTGTCTCGGTCTCATTTCTCTGTCTCCCTGTCTCTCTCCATGTCTGTCTCATTTCTTTGTCTCCTTTTCTCTCTCCCTGTCTGTCTCATTTCTCTGTCTCATTTTCTCTCTCCCTGTCTGTCTCATGTCTCTGTCTCCTTTTCTCTCCATGTCTGTCTCATTTCTCTGTCTCCTTTTCTCACTCCATGTCTGTCTCATTTCTCTGTCTCCTTTTCTCACTCCATGTCTGTCTTATTTCTCTGTCTCCTTTTCTCTCTCCCTGTCTGTCTCATTTCTATGTCTCCTTTTCTCTCTCCATGTCTGTCTCATTTCTCTGTCTCCTTTTCTCTCTCCATGTCTGTCTCATTTCTCTGTCTCCTTTTCTCTCTCCATGTCTGTCTCATTTCTCTGTCTCCTTTTCTCTCTCCATGTCTGTCTCATTTCTCCCTCTGTCTCATTTCTCTGTCTCTGTCACTCTGTCTGTTTCTGTCTCCCTGTCTCTCTCAATGTCTGTCTCTGTCTCATTTCTCTGTCTACTTTTCTCTCCATGTCTGTCTCATTTCTCTGTCTCCTTTTCTCTCTCCCTGTCTGTCTATGTCTAATTTCTCTGTCTAATTTCTCTGTGTCTGTCTCGGTCTCATTTCTCTGCCTCCCTGTCTCTCTCCATGTCTGTCTCATTTTTCTCTCTCCTTTTCTCTCTCCCTGTCTGTCTCGGTCTCATTTCTCTGTCTCCCTGTCTGTCTCCATGTCTGTCTCATTGCTCTGTCTCCTTTTCTCTCTCCCTGTCTGTCTCATTTCTCTGTCTCATTTTCTCTCTCCCTGTCTGTCTCATGTCTCTGTCTCCTTTTCTCTCCATGTCTGTCTCATTTCTCTGTCTCCTTTTCTCTCCATGTCTGTCTCATTTCTCTGTCTCCTTTTCTCTCTCCATGTCTGTCTCATTTCTCCCTCTGTCTCATTTCTCTGTGTCTGTCTCGGTCTCATTTCTCTGTCTCCCTGTCTCTCTCCATGTCTGTCTCATTTCTTTGTCTCCTTTTCTCTCTCCCTGTCTGTCTCATTTCTCTGTCTCATTTTCTCTCTCCCTGTCTGTCTCATGTCTCTGTCTCCTTTTCTCTCCATGTCTGTCTCATTTCTCTGTCTCCTTTTCTCACTCCATGTCTGTCTCATTTCTCTGTCTCCTTTTCTCACTCCATGTCTGTCTTATTTCTCTGTCTCCTTTTCTCTCTCCCTGTCTGTCTCATTTCTATGTCTCCTTTTCTCTCTCCATGTCTGTCTCATTTCTCTGTCTCCTTTTCTCTCTCCATGTCTGTCTCATTTCTCTGTCTCCTTTTCTCTCTCCATGTCTGTCTCATTTCTCTGTCTCCTTTTCTCTCTCCATGTCTGTCTCATTTCTCCCTCTGTCTCATTTCTCTGTCTCTGTCACTCTGTCTGTTTCTGTCTCCCTGTCTCTCTCAATGTCTGTCTCTGTCTCATTTCTCTGTCTACTTTTCTCTCCATGTCTGTCTCATTTCTCTGTCTCCTTTTCTCTCTCCCTGTCTGTCTATGTCTAATTTCTCTGTCTAATTTCTCTGTGTCTGTCTCGGTCTCATTTCTCTGCCTCCCTGTCTCTCTCCATGTCTGTCTCATTTTTCTCTCTCCTTTTCTCTCTCCCTGTCTGTCTCGGTCTCATTTCTCTGTCTCCCTGTCTGTCTCCATGTCTGTCTCATTTCTCTGTCTCCTTTTCTCTCTCCCTGTCTGTCTCATTTCTCCGTCTCATTTTCTCTCTCCCTGTCTGTCTCATTTCTCTGTCTCCTTTTCTCTCTCCCTGTCTGTCTCATTTCTCTGTCTCCTTTTCTCTCTCCCTGTCTGTCTCATGTCTCTGTCTCCTTTTCTCTCCATGTCTGTCTCATTTCTCTGTCTCCTTTTCTCTCTCCATGTCTGTCTCATTTCTCCCTCTGTCTCATTTCTCTGTCTCTGTCACTCTGTCTGTTTCTGTCTCCCTGTCTCTCTCAATGTCTGTCTCTGTCTCATTTCTCTGTCTCCTTTTCTCTCCATGTCTGTCTCATTTCTTTGTCTCCTTTTCTCACTCCATGTCTGTCTCATTTCTCTGTCTCCTTTTCTCTCTCCCTGGCTGTCTCATTTCTCTGTCTCCTTTTCTCTCTCCATGTCTGTCTCATTTCTCTTTCTCCTTTTCTCTCTCCATGTCTGTCTCATTTCTCTGTCTCCTTTTCTCTCTCCATGTCTGTCTCATTTCTCCCTCTGTCTCATTTCTCTGTCTCTGTCACTCTCTGTTTCTGTCTCCCTGTCTCTCTCAATGTCTGTCTCTGTCTCATTTCTCTGTCTCCTTTTCTCTCCATGTCTGTCTCATTTCTCTGTCTCCTTTTCTCACTCCATGTCTGTCTCATTTCTCTGTCTCCTTTTCTCTCTCCCTGGCTGTCTCATTTCTCTGTCTCCTTTTCTCTCTCCATGTCTGTCTCATTTCTCTGTCTCCTTTTCTCACTCCATGTCTGTCTCATTTCTCTGTCTCCTTTTCTCTCTCCCTGTCTGTCTCATTTCTCTGTCTCCTTTTCTCTCTCCATGTCTGTCTCATTTCTCTGGCTCCTTTTCTCTCTCCATGTCTGTCTCATTTCTCTGTCTCCTTTTCTCTCTCCATGTCTGTCTCATTTCTCTGTCTCCTTTTCTCTCTCCATGTCTGTCTCATTTCTCCCTCTGTCTCATTTCTCTTTCTCTGTCACTCTGTCTGTTTCTGTCTCCCTGTCTCTCTCAATGTCTGTCTCCGTCTCATTTATCTGTCTCTATCTCCCTGTCTGTCTCCCTCTGTCTCATTTCTCTGTCTCTGTCGCTCTGTCTCTTTCTGTCTCTCTGTCTCTCTCAATGTCTGTCTCTGTCTCATTTCTGTCTACCTGTTTTTCTCTGTCTACCTGTCTGTCTCTGTCTCATTTCTGTCTACCTGTTTGTCTGTCTACCTTTCTGTTTCTGTCTCATTTCTCTGTCTAACTGTCTGTTTCTGTCTACCTGTCTGTCTCTGTCTAATGCCTCTGTGTCTCCTGCCATGCTTCAGACAGTATCAGACTTCTTTAACTTAGTGAAGGTACCGTAATGAATGTTGAACTCTCTTTGACATCAACGTCCTTCCTTATAATTTAATGTATTTCTCTGACTTCAATTCCGGCATGTTTATGTGTTCTGTGTTGTCCTGAGGAGTATAACACTGTGTTTCCTAACTGGAGAGTAACTCTCTGACTGTCTCCTGCAGGACTCTAGGGCTTACTATCACCTGCTGAAAATGATCGCTCCTGACGGCAGCAAAGAGAACGAGCAACGCATTGAGATCAACATGTCTGGATACAATGTGAGTCCCTCTTCAAATCAACATGCGTGCAGAATCTATATACTGTATAGGGTCAGTTCCAAGGTCAGTTCTAATGCCATATTAACAATGTGCAGAATCTATATACTGTATAGGGTCAGTTCCAAGGTCAGTTCTAATACCATATTAACAATGTGCAGAATCTATATACTGTATAGGGTCAGTTCCAAGGTCAGTTCTAATACCATATTAACAATGTGCAGAATCTATATACTGTATAGGGTCAGTTCCAGGGTCAGATCTAATACCATATTAACAATGTGCAGAATCTATATACTGTATAGGGTCAGTTCCAAGGTCAGTTCTAATACCATATTAACAATGTGCAGAATCTATATACTGTATAGGGTCAGTTCCAGGGTCAGATCTAATACCATATTAACAATGTGCAGAATCTATATACTGTATAGGGTCAGTTCCAGGGTCAGATCTAATACCATATAAACAATGTACAGGGATACTGGAGTGATGGAGGTAGATATGTATAGTGATGGAGGTAGATATGTATAGTGATGGAGGTATATATGTATAGGGGGAAGGAGACAGGGATACTGGAATGATGGAGGTAGATATGTATAGGGGGAAGGTGACAGGGATACTGGAGTGATGGAGGTAGATATGTATAGTGATGGAGGTAGATATGTATAGTGATGGAGGTAGATATGTATAGTGATGGAGGTAGATATGAATAGTGATGGAGGTAGATATGTATAGTGATGGAGGTAGATATGTATAGTGATGGAGGTAGATATGAATAGGGGGAAGATGACAGGGATACTGGAGTGATGGAGGTAGATATGTATAGTGATGGAGGTAGATATGTATAGTGATGGAGGTAGATATGAATAGTGATGGAGGTAGATATGTATAGTGATGGAGGTAGATATGTATAGTGATGGAGGTAGATAAGTATAGGGGTAAGGGGACTATATACAGGGTCAGTACCATATTAACAATGTACAGGGATACTGGAGTGATGGAGGTAGATATGTATAGTGATGGAGGTAGATATGTATAGGGGGAAGGAGACAGGGATACTGGAGTGATGGAGGTAGATATGTATAGTGATGGAGGTAGATATGAATAGGGGGAAGGTGACAGGGATACTGGAGTGATGGAGGTAGATATGTATAGTGATGGAGGTAGATATGTATAGGGGGAAGGTGACAGGGATACTGGAGTGATGGAGGTAGATATGTATAGTGATGGAGGTAGATATGAATAGGGGGAAGGTGACAGGGATACTGGAGTGATGGAGGTAGATATGTATAGTGATGGAGGTAGATATGAATAGTGATGGAGGTAGATATGTATAGTGATGGAGGTAGATATGTATAGTGATGGAGGTAGATATGTATAGTGATGGAGGTAGATAAGTATAGGGGTAAGGGGACTATATACAGGGTCAGTACCATATTAACAATGTACAGGGATACTGGAGTGATGGAGGTAGATATGTATAGGGGGAAGGGGACAGGGAAACTGGAGTGATGGAGGTAGATATGTATAGGGGGAAGGTGACAGGGATACTGGAGTGATGGAGGTAGATATGTATAGTGATGGAGGTAGATATGTATAGGGGGAAGGAGACAGGGATACTGGAGTGATGGAGGTAGATATGTATAGAGGGAAGGTGACAGAGATACTGGAGTGATGGAGGTAGATATGTATAGTGATGGAGGTAGATATGTATAGGGGGAAGGTGACTATATACAGGGTCAGTTCAGTACCATGTTTTTTGAGGACCCATGCTAAACTTTTTCAAGGGTGATGTGTGTTCACGATCAGCTCCCTGGTCTTACTGTTGTTGGTGTCCTGGCACCACACGGCCAGGTCTCTCTCCTCCTCCCTGTAGGCTGTCTCATCGTCGTCAGTGTTCAGGCCTACCACTGTTGTGTCGTCAACTAACTTAATGGTGGTGTTGGAGTCATGCGCTGCCACACAGTCGTGGGTGAACAGGGAGTACAGGAGGGGACTAAGCACGCACCCCTGAGGGGCCCCAGTGTTGAGGATCAGCATGGCAGGCGTGTTTTTACCTACTCTTACCACCTGGCCCGTCAGGAAGTCCAGGATCCAGTTGCAGAGGGAGGTGTTTAGTCCCAGGGTCTTTAGCTCAGTGATGAGCTTTGTGAGCACTATGGTGTTGAACACTGAGCTGTAGTCAATGAATAGCATTCTCACATGGGTGTTCCTTTAGTTCAGGTGAGAAAGGACAGTGTGGAGTGGGATTGAGACTGCATGATCTGTGGATCTGTTGGGGCGGTATGCAAATTGGAGTGGGTCTAGGGTTTCTGGGATAATGGGGTTGATGTGAGCCATGACCAGCCTTTCAAAGCACTTCCTCCTCTCCACATGACAGCTGCTATAGCATTTATACGAAAGGAGGGTTTCCTGTATGTAGTCCGTGTGTGTGTGTGTGTGTGTGTGTGTGTGTGTGTGTGTGTGTGTGTGTGTGTGTGTGTGTGTGTGTGTGTGTGTGTGTGTGTGTGTGTGTGTGTGTGTGTGTGTGTGTGTGTGTGTGTGTTGTATAATGGAAGCATTTTCCTGTTGTTTTCAGAAGAGAATAGTTTTAGACCTGCCTCTTCTCTCCTGCTCTCCTACCCCTCTCTCCTGTTCTCCTACCCCCCTCTCCTGCTCTCCTACCCCTCTCTCCTGCTCTCCTACCTCTCTCTCCAGCTTCTCCTACCCCTCTCTCCTGCTCTCCTACCCCTCTCTCCTGTTCTCCTACCCCTCTCTCCTGCTTCTCCTACCCCTCTCTCCTGCTTCTCCTACCCCTCTCTCCTGTTCTCCTACCCCTTTCTCCTGTTCTCCTACCCCTCTCTCCTGCTCTCATAACCCTCTCTCCTGCTCTCCTACCCATCTCTCCTGTTCTCCTACCCCTCTCTCCTGTTCTCCTACCCCTCTCTCATGAAGAACTTCCTGGAACTTACTGTAGAGTTCATGTGAACCCAACTTGAACATAAAATATGCTAAACTGAGAGACTTTGAAAATCAAACCCCTCCTTATTCAAGGACTGAGTCCTCCTGCCTTTCTTCTATTGGATGAAACCCCTCCTTATTCAAGGACTGAGTCCTCCTGCCTTTCTTCTATTGGATGAAATCCCTCCTGCCTTTCTTCTATTGGATGAAACCCCTCCTTATTCAAGGACTGAGTCCTCCTGCCTTTCTTCTATTGGACGAAACCCCTCCTTATTCAAGGACTGAGTCCTCCTGCCTTTCTTCTATTGGATGAAACTCCTCCTTATTCAAGGACTGAGTCCTCCTGCCTTTCTTCTATTGGATGAAACCCCTCCTTATTCAAGGACTGAGTCCTCCTGCTTTTCTTCTATTGGATGAAACCCCTCCTTATTCCAGGACTGAGTCCTCCTGCCTTTCTTCTATTGGATGAAACCCCTCCTTATTCAAGGACTGAGTCCTCCTGCTTTTCTTCTATTGGATGAAACCCCTCCTTATTCAAGGACTGAGTCCTCCTGCTTTTCTTCTATTGGATGAAACCCCTCCTTATTCCAGGACTGAGTCCTCCTGCCTTTCTTCTATTGGATGAAACCCCTCCTTATTCCAGGACTGAGTCATCCTGCCTTTCTTCTATTGGATGAAACCCCTCCTTATTCAAGGACTGAGTCCTCCTGCCTTTCTTCTATTGGATGAAACCCCTCCTTATTCAAGGACTGAGTCCTCCTGCCTTTCTTCTATTGGATGAAACCCCTCCTTATTCAAGGACTGAGTCCTCCTGCCTTTCTTCTATTGGATGAAACCCCTCCTTATTCCAGGACTGAGTCATCCTGCCTTTCTTCTATTGGATGAAACCCCTCCTTATTCAAGGACTGAGTCCTCCTGCTTTTCTTCTATTGGATGAAACCCCTCCTGCCTTTCTTCTATTGGATGAAACCCCTCCTTATTCAAGGACTGAGTCCTCCTGCCTTTCTTCTATTGGATGAAACCCCTCCTTATTCAAGGACTGAGTCCTCCTGCCTTTCTTCTATTGGATGAAACCCCTCCTTATTCCAGGACTGAGTCCTCCTGCCTTTCTTCTATTGGATGAAACCCCTCCTTATTCCAGGACTGAGTCATCCTGCCTTTCTTCTATTGGATGAAACCCCTCCTTATTCAAGGACTGAGTCCTCCTGCTTTTCTTCTATTGGATGAAACCCCTCCTGCCTTTCTTCTATTGGATGAAACCCCTCCTTATTCAAGGACTGAGTCCTCCTGCCTTTCTTCTATTGGATGAAACCCCTCCTTATTCAAGGACTGAGTCCTCCTGCCTTTCTTCTATTGGATGAAACCCCTCCTTATTCCAGGACTGAGTCCTCCTGCCTTTCTTCTATTGGATGAAACCCCTCCTTATTCCAGGACTGAGTCATCCTGCCTTTCTTCTATTGGATGAAACCCCTCCTTATTCAAGGACTGAGTCCTCCTGCCTTTCTTCTATTGGATGAAACCTCTCCTTATTCAAGGACTGAGTCCTCCTGCCTTTCTTCTATTGGATGAAACCCCTCCTTATTCCAGGACTGAGTCCTCCTGCCTTTCTTCTATTGGATGAAACCCCTCCTTATTCCAGGACTGAGTCATCCTGCCTTTCTTCTATTGGATGAAACCCCTCCTTATTCAAGGACTGAGTCCTCCTGCCTTTCTTCTATTGGATGAAACCCCTCCTTATTCAAGGACTGAGTCCTCCTGCCTTTCTTCTATTGGATGAAACCCCTCCTTATTCCAGGACTGAGTCCTCCTGCCTTTCTTCTATTGGATGAAACCCCTCCT
>NC_048578.1:42599581-42602081 GCF_013265735.2 Oncorhynchus mykiss
CTGTATATAGCCTCCACATTGACTCTGTACTGGTACCCCCTGTATATAGCCTCCACATTGACTCAGTACTGGTACCCCCTGTATATAGCCTCCACATTGACTCTGTACCAGTACCCCCTGTATATAGCCTCCACATTGACTCTGTACCGGTACCCCCTGTATATAGCCTCCACATTGACTCTGTACTGGTACCCCCTGTATATAGCCTCCACATTGACTCTGTACTGGTACCCCCTGTATATAGCCTCCACATTGACTCTGTACTGGTACCCCCTGTATATAGCCTCCACATTGACTCTGTACTGGTACACCCTGTATATAGCCTCCACATTGACTCTGTACTGGTACCCCCTGTATATAGCCTCCACATTGACTCTGTACTGGTACCCCCTGTATATAGCCTCCACATTGACTCTGTACTGGTACCCCCTGTATATAGCCTCCACATTGACTCTGTACTGGTACGCCCTGTATATAGCCTCCACATTGACTCTGTACTGGTACACCCTGTATATAGCCTCCACATTGACTCTGTACTGGTACCTCCTGTATATAGCCTCCACATTGACTCTGTACTGGTACCCCCTGTATATAGCCTCCACATTGACTCTGTACCGGTACCCCCTGTATATAGCCTCCACATTGACTCTGTACTGGTACCTCCTGTATATAGCCTCCACATTGACTCTGTACTGGTACCCCCTGTATATAGCCTCCACATTGACTCTGTACTGGTACCCCCTGTATATAGCCTCTTATTGTTATTTTACTGCTGCTCTTTAATTACTTGTTACTTTTATCTCTTATTCTTATCTGTATTTTTTTGAAACTGCATTGTTGGTTAGGAGCTCGTAAGTAAGTGTTTCACTGTAAGGTTGTATTCAGCATTTCACTGTGAGGTCTACTACACCTGTTCTATTCAGCATTTCACTGTAAGGTCTACTACACCTGTTCTATTCAGCATTTCACTGTAAGGTCTACTACACCTGTTTTATTCAGCATTTCACTGTGAGGTCTACTACACCTGTTGTATTCAGCATTTCACTGTAAGGTCTACTACACCTGTTGTATTCAGCATTTCACTGTGAGGTCTACTACACCTGTTGTATTCAGCATTTCACTGTAAGGTCTACTACACCTGTTGTATTCAGCATTTCACTGTGAGGTCTTCTACACCTGTTGTATTCAGCATTTCACTGTGAGGTCTACTACACCTGTTGTATTCAGCATTTCACTGTAAGGTCTACTACACCTGTTGTATTCAGCATTTCACTGTAAGGTCTACTACACCTGTTGTATTCAGCATTTCACTGTGAGGTCTTCTACACCTGTTGTATTCAGCATTTCACTGTGAGGTCTACTACACCTGTTGTATTCAGCATTTCACTGTAAGGTCTACTACACCTGTTGTATTCAGCATTTCACTGTAAGGTCTACTACACCTGTTGTATTCAGCATTTCACTGTAAGGTCTACTACACCTGTTGTATTCGGCACATGTGACTAATACAATTTGATTTAATTTGACACCAAGGAATTTGAAGCTCTCGCCTCCACTACAGCCCCATCGATGTGGATCCATGCTCTGCATGTTGACATAATTATCACACTGTGGCCTTGCTTCCCACTGACACCATATAGCAGGTTGTTGGTTATCGTTCATTCAACCCCCAGATGGACTCGTACTAGGAAGTGGTTTTCGATGGATTCATTCATTCAACCTCAGGCTGGCAGACTGGCTCAGGTTTCTCACCATAGTGACACAATGGAATAAACAACGGTATTTATAGTGTTCAAAATGCATGTGAATTATAAAACACTGAGTGGACAAAACATTAGGAACACCTGTTCTTTCTATAACAGACTGACCAGGTGAGTCCAGGTGAAAACTTAAACTATGATATTTTATTGATGTCACTTGTTAAATCCACTTCAATCAGGGAGGAGACTGATTGGACCAGGTCATACAGTCTAGAGGTGAACCCTGTTTGGACCAGGTCATATAGTCTAGAGGTGAACCCTGATTGGACCAGGTCATACAGTCTAGAGGTGAACCCTGATTGGACCAGGTCATATAGTCTAGAGGTGAACCCTGATTGGACCAGGTCATACAGTCTAGAGGTGAACCCTGATTGGACCAGGTCATATAGTCTAGAGGTGAACCCTGATTGGACCAGGTCATATAGTCTAGAGGTGAACCCTGATTGGACCAGGTCATACAGTCTAGAGCTGAACCCTGATTGGACCAGGTCATATAGTCTAGAGGTGAACCCTGATTGGACCAGGTCATATAGTCTAGAGGTGAACCCTGATTGGACCAGGTCATACAGTCTAGAGGTGAACCCTGTTTGGACCAGGTCATATAGTCTAGAGGTGAACCCTGATTGGACCAGGTCATATAGTCTAGAGGTGAACCCTGATTGGACCAGGTCATATAGTCTAGAGGTGAACCCTGATTGGACCAGGTCATATAGTCTAGAGGTGAACCCTGTTTAGACCAG